>NC_092045.1:33355343-33624559 GCF_003086295.3 Arachis hypogaea | reverse complement strand
TTGGTGTTTAAGGCCCAAGGATACCCCTCTATCATCATGGAGAGGAAGCATGAAGAGCTTCTCTCAAAACAGAGCCAAACAGAGCCCCCCACAGTCAAACTCTACGTTTGGTGTTGGGAGGCCACAACCAAACTCTAAGTTTGGTGTTGAACCCCCACATTCAAAATCTAAGTTTGGTGTTGGGAGGTTCCAACATAGCTCTGAGCATTTCTGAGGCTCCATGAGAGCCCTCTGTCAAGCTAATGACATTAAAGAAGCGCTTGTTGGGAGGCAACCCAATGTTTTAGAATTAACTATTTTCTTTTGTTATTTTATGTTTTTTGTAGGTTGATGATCATGAGAAGTCACAAAATCAATGAAAAAAGCAAAAACAGAATGAAAAACAGGAAGAAAAACAGCACACCCTGGAGGACGCACCCACTGGCGTTTAAACGCCAGTGAGGTTAGCTGTTGGGCGTTTAACGCCCAGTCTGGCACCATTCTGGGCGTTTAACGCCAGAAAGGGGCACCAAACTGGCGTTAAACGCCAGAAATGGGCAAGAAGCTGGCGTTAAACGCCAGAAATGGGCACCAGCCCGGCGTTTAACGCCAGAATTGGCACAAATCGAGATTTTGCTTGCCATTTGGTGCAGGGATGACTTTTCCTTGACACCTCAGGATCTGTGGACCCCACAGGATCCCCACCTACCCTACCACTCTCTCTCTCTTCTTCACCCATTCACCAATCACCTCAACACCTCTTCCCCAAAAAAACCCTTCACCTATCAAATCCCATCTTTCTCTTCACCACTCACATCCATCCTTCATAAAACCCCACCTACCTCACCATTCAAATTCAAACCACTTTCCCACCCAAACCCACCCTCAAATGGCCGAACCCTACCCTTCCCCTTCTCCTATATAAAACCTCCTTCACTCCTTCATTTTCACACAACATACACACCCCTTCTCTCCTTCTTGGCCGAAAACAAAAGCCATTCCCTTTCCCCTCATTTCTTCTTCTTCTACTCTCTTCTTTCTTCTTTTGCTCGAGGACGAGCAAACCTTTTAAGTTTGGTGTGGTAAAAGCATTGCTTTTTGTTTTTCCATAACCATTTATGGCATCCAAGGCCGGAGAAACCTCTAGAAAGAGGAAAGGGAAGGCAAAAGCTTCCACCTCCGAGTCATGGGAGATGGAAAGATTCATCTCAAGGGTGCATCAAGACCACTTCTATGAAGTTGTGGCCTTGAAAAAGGTGATCCCCGAGGTCCCTTTTTCACTCAAAAAGGGTGAATATCCAGAGATCCGACATGAGATCCGAAGAAGAGGTTGGGAAGTTCTTACCAACCCCATTCAACAAGTCGGAATCTTGATGGTTCAAGAGTTCTATGCCAATGCATGGATCACCAAGAACCATGATCAAAGTGTGAACCCGGATCCAAAGAATTATCTTACTATGGTTCGGGGGAAATACTTGGACTTTAGTCCGGAAAGTGTGAGGTTGGCGTTCAACTTGCCCATGATGCAAGGAGATGAACATCCTTACACTAGAAGGGTCAACTTTGATCAAAGGTTGGACCAAGTCCTCACAATCATATGTGAAGAGGGCGCCCAATGGAAGAGAGATTCAAGAGGGAAGCCGATTCAATTGAGAAGGCATAACCTCAAGCCCGTGGCTAGAGGATGGTTAGAGTTTATACAACGCTCAATCATTCCCACTAGCAACCGGTCCGAAGTTACCATAGACCGGGCTATCATGATCCATAGCATCATGATTGGAGAAGAAATAGAAGTTCATGAGGTTATAGCCCAAGAACTCTATAAGGTGGCGGACAAGTCCTCTACCTTGGCAAGGTTAGCCTTCCCTCATCTCATTTGTCACCTCTGTTATTCAGTTGGAGTTGACATAGAGGGAGACACCCCTATTGATGAGGACAAGCCCATCACTAAGAAGAGGATGGAGCACACAAGAGATCCCACTCATCATGAGATCCCTGAGATTCCTCAAGGGATGCACTTTCCTCCACAAAACTATTGGGAGCAATTAAACACCTCCCTAGGAGAATTAAGTTCCAACATGGGACAACTAAGGGTGGAGCACCAAGAACACTCCATCATCCTCCATGAAATTAGAGAAGACCAAAGAATCATGAGGGAGGAGCAACAAAGACAAGGAAGAGACATTGAGGAGCTCAAGCACTCCATAGGATCTTCAAGAGGAAGGAAGAGCCGCCATCACTAAGGTGGACCCGTTCCTTGATTTCCTTGTTCTTTATTCTTCTGTTTTTCGAATTCTAGTGCTTATGTTTATCTATGTTTGTGTCTTGTGATCATTAGTGTCTTAGTGTCTATGCCTTAAAGTTATGAATGTCCTATGAATCCATCACCTTTCTTGAATAAAAACGTTCTTAAATTGAAAAGAAAAGAATTGCATGAATTTTGAATTTTATAACAGTTTAATTATTTTGATGTGGTGGCAATATTTTTGTTTTCTGAATGTATGCTTAAACAGTGCATATGTATCTTGAATTTGTGGTTCATGAATGTTGGCTCTTGAAAGAATGATGAAAAAGGAGACATGTTACTGAGGATCTGAAAAATCATTACAATGATTCTTGAAGCAAGAAAAAGCATTACTATTCAAAAAAAAAACGAAAAAAAGAAAAAGAGAAAGAAAAGAAAGAAAAATAAAGTTGTGATCCAAGGCAATAAGAGTGTGCTTAAGAACCCTGGACACCTCTAATTGGGGACTCTAGCAAAGCTGAGTCACAATCTGAAAAGGTTCACCCAATTATGTGTCTGTGGCATGTATGTATCCGGTGGTAATACTGGAAGACAGAGTGCTTTGGGCCACGGCCAAGACTCAAAAAGTAGCTATGTTCAAGAATCATCATACCTTACTAGGAGAATCATTAACACTATCTGGATTCTAAGTTCCTAAAGAAGCCAATCATTCTGAATTTCAAAGGATAGAGTGAGATGCCAAAACTGTTCAGAGGCAAAAAGCTAAAAGCCCCGCTCATCTAATTGATACTGATCTTCATAGATATTTTTGGAATTCATTGCATATTCTCTTCTTTTTATCTTATTTGATTTTCAGTTGCTTGAGGACAAGCAACAATTTAAATTTGGTGTTGTGATGAGCGGATAATTTGTACGCTTTTTGGCATTGTTTTTAGTATATTTTTAGTATGATCTAGTTAGTTTTTAGTATATTTTTATTAGTTTTTAGTTAAAATTCACTTTTCTGGACTTTACTATGAGTTTGTGTGTTTTTCTGTGATTTCAGGTATTTTCTGGCTGAAATTGAGGGACCTGAGCAAAAATCTGATTCAGAGACTAAAAAGGACTGCAGATGCTGTTGGATTCTGACCTCCCTGAACTCGAAGTGGATTTTCTGGAGCTACAGAAGCCCAATTGGCGCGCTCTCAACGGCATTGGAAAGTAGACATCCTGGGCTTTCCAGCAATATATGATAGTTCATACTTTGTCCAAGCTTTGATGGCCCAAACCGGCGTTCAAAGTCACCTTCAGAAATCCCAGCGTTAAACGCTGGAACTGGCACCAAAATGGGAGTTAAACGCCCAAATTGGCATAAAAGCTGGCGTTTAACTCCAAGAGAGGTCTCTGCACGAAAATGCTTCATTGCTCAGCCCAAGCACACACCAAGTGGGCCCGGAAGTGGATTTTTATGTCATTTACTCATTTCTGTAAACCTTAGGCTACTAGTTTTCTATAAGTAGGACCTTTTACTATTGTATTGAGACATCAAGGGGTAGCTATCTTCATTTTATGCTATCTTAGATCATTGGGAGGCTGGCCATTCGGCCATGCCTAGACCTTGTTCTTATGTATTTTCAACGGTGGAGTTTCTACACACCATAGATTAAGGTGTGGAGCTCTGCTGTACCTCGAGTATTAATGCAATTACTATTGTTCTTCTATTCAATTCCGCTTGTTCTTGTTCTAGGATATCACTTGTTCTTCAACTTGATGAATGTGATGATCCGTGACACTCATCATCATTCTCACCTATGAACGTGTGACTGACAACCACCTCCGTTCTACCTTCGATTGGGTGAATATCTCTTGGATTCTTTAACCGGAATCTTCGTGGTATAGGCTAGAACTGATGGCGGCATTCAAGAGAATCCGTAAGGTCTAACCTTGTCTGTGGTATTCTGAGTAGGATTCAATGATTGAATGACTGTGACGTGCTTCAAACGCCTAGCAGGCGGGGCGTTAGTGACAGACGCAAAAGAATCGATGGATTCTATTCCGGCCTGACCGAGAACCGACAGATGATTATCCATGCTGTGACAGAGCATAGGCGACGTAATCACTGAGAGGATGGGAGGTAGCCATTGACAACGGTGAAACCCTACATAAGCTTGCCATGGAAAGGAGTAAGAAGGATTGGATGAAGACAGTAGGAAAGCAGAGAGACGGAAGGGAAGGCATCTTCATGCGCTTGTCTGAAGTTCCTACCAATGAATTACATAAGTACCTCTATCTTTATCTTTATGTTTATTTCGTTCATCATCATATCCATTTGAGTTTGCCTGACTAAGATTTACAAGATGACCATAGCTTGCTTCATACTAACAATCTCCGAGGGATCGACCCTTACTCGCGTAAGGTTTATTACTTGGACGACCCAGTGCACTTGCTGGTTAGTTGTGCGAAGTTGTGTAATGCCATGGTACTGAGCTACCAAGTTTTTGGGGTTCATGACCGGGGATTATGAGAGTTGTGAAAAGTATTGTTCACAATTTCGCGCACCAATCTCCATTGAGGAGGACAAGCCCATCACTAAGAAGAGAATGGAGTAAACTAGAGAACATGCACAAGAGCCTATGTAACCGCCTCAACATAAGATCCCTTAGATACATCAAGGGATGCATTTCCCTCCTCAAGGCTATTGGAACCAATTGCATAATTCTCTTGGAGAATTAAACACTAATATGGAGCAATTGAAGTTGGAGCATCTAGAGCATTCCACCATCCTCAATGGAATAAGGGAAGACCAAAGGGCCATGAGAGAAGACCAAAGGGCTATGAGGGAAGAACAACAAAGACAAAGGAGTGACATTGAAGAGATCAAGCACTACATTGGATTCTCAAGGAGGAGTACTAGCCACCACCATTAAAGGTGGATTCGTTCTCTTCATCTCCTTTTCTTATGTTATTTTTTTGTTTTCTATTTTCTGTTATGTTGTATTATTTGTTCCCTTGTTCTTATTGCATGATCGTTTCCATCTATGTCTTTAAGCTATAAAATGTTTCATATATCTCTCACTATTACTTAAAAGAAAAATTTATTTGAAAATAATTGAGAGATGCATGAATTTTAATTTATATAATAAGAATAGTTCAATTATTTTGATGTGGTGGTATTGCTTTAGTTTTCTGAATGTATGAATAAACCGTGCGTATTTGAAATTGAAATTAAGAATTTTGGTTCTTGAAAGAATGATGAAAAAGGAAAAGTATTATTGGTAATCTAAAAAATTCAAAAATTGATTCTTGAAGCAAGAAAAAGCAGCAAAAAAGAAAAAGAAAAAGAAAAAGCATGTTGCAAAAGAAAAAAAATATATATATATGCTTGCAAAAAAAATAAAAAGCAGAAAAAGCCAATAGCTCTTTAAACCAAAATGCAAGAACAAAAACCCAATAACCCTTTAAACTAAAAGGCAAGGGTAAAAGGATCCAAAGCTTTGAGCATCAATGGTTACGAGGGCCTACAAGGAATAAAATCCTAGCCTAAGCGCCTCAACCAAGTTGTCCCTAGCCATATGCTTGTGGTGTGAAGGTGTCAAGTGAAAAGTTTGAGACTGAGCAGTTAAAGTCATGGTCCAAAGAAAAAAGAGTGTGCTTAAGAACTCTGGACACCTCTATCTAGGGATTCTAGCAAAGCTGAATCACAATTCAAAAGGGTTCACCTAGTTAAAGTGCCTGTGGCATTTATGTATCCGGTGGTAATACTGGAAAATAAAGTGCTTAGGGTCATGGCCAAGACTCTAAAAAACTGTGTTCAAGAATAAAAAAGAAACGAACTAGGAGAGTCAATAATATCATCTGGATTCTAAGTTCCTAAAGATACCAACACTTCTGAGTTTTAATGGATAGTAAGTTGCCAAAACTATTCAAAAGCAAAAAGCTACTAAGTCCCGCTCATCTAATTGAAACTGAGCTTCATTGAAAACTCTGAGATTTATTGTATCTTACTCTTTTTTTTTATCCTACTTTCTTTTTAGTTGCTTGGGGACAAGCAATAGTTTAAGTTTGGTGTTGTGATGAGCGGATAATTTATACATTTTTGGCATCATTTTCATATAATTTTTAGTATGTTTTGTTTAAGTTTTATTGATTTTAGTGCAAAATTTACATTTTTGGATTCTACTTTGAGTTTGTGTGTTTTTGTGCAATTTCAGGTGAATTTTGGCTGAAATTGAGGAGTTGCAACAAAAGTCTTATTAGAGACAGAGAAAGCACTGCAGATGTTGTCCGGATCTGACCTCATTGCACTCGAAAGAGCTTTTCTTGAGCTATAGATATCTAAATGAAACATTCTCAATGGATATCGAAAGCTAACATCCAGAGCTTTCATGCAATGTATAATAGTCCATACTTTACTTCAGAATTGAAGGCCTAAAACTGGCGTCTAACGCCAGCCTCCTGTCTTATTCTGGCGTCCAGCGCCCAAAGGAGAAAAGACCAGCGTTGAACGCCCATAAAATACCCCCTAGCCAACGTTCAATGCCCTAGAGGCCTCCTATCACGTGGATCTCAATCAAGCTCAGCCCAAACACTCACCAAATGGGCCCCGGAAGTGGGTTTTAGCACTAAAAAACTGTTTTACCCTTCTTAATGTAATCCTTAGTCATTAGTTTAGTATTTAAAGACTTTTACACCTCTCATTAAGGGAGGACGCACACTTTACACTTTTATCATTGTATTTTCTATCAGTATGAGTTTCTAAACCTCCTGAGTTTTATGGATTAATAAAAGTATTACTGTTTCTTTTTAATCCGTGTTTGATTCTTTATTCTAAGATGTATCTTCATTCTTCATTATAAGACCGCGTGCCTGACAACCACCCGTGTTCTTCTTGGGTTCGTGTGACTACGTAACTGGAAAGCATTGAATCACCAGCTTGATTATACATCTCTTAGACGGCTAATCCACGACTTTGTTAGGGACTTCTCGAGACATCAGTTCACCCGAGGTATGGAAAGATTAGAGTCTTTGTGGTAGAGGCTAGAACCAAAGGCACAGCATTCTCTGATCCGGAAGATTCGACCTTGTCTTTGGCGTTTTGATAGGATCATTATGGAGAATGGACTATAGGAGCTTCACCCTCAATCTGAATGGATCCACACTAACCTTGGGGTTCAGATCTGGAGGAGCATTGGCAACCTCTCAACCGGCACCAATCATATATAGCCTGCCATAAAAGAAATCATTCACAGTTAAAAAAGACAATAAGACCAGAATTAATCCAGAAGAACAAAGCATCTCTAAGCCTTAACCTTCTTTTTATCATTATAAACATATCAACTTAGTTAATATCTTTTTTTCCAATTTTATGCGTTTAACCAAATCCAACAACTCTTCTATCCGCCTAACTAAGATCTGTAAGATAACCATAACTTGCTTCAAATCACAATTCTTGTGGGATCGACCCTGACTCACTTAGGTATTACTTGGACGACCCAATGTACTTGCTGGTTTAATGTACGAAGTGTGGGGATTCGTGCACACCAGTTGCTCATGGTGTAGAAAATTCTAGTAGAAAAAAGTGTAAAAGTACGGAATAAAAATTAGAAAAAGAGAAATCCCCGCGAGAGCAGATCTCAATCCTATTTATAATCCTAATAAAAATTAATGTAAAACTTAAATAATATCCTAACAAATCTTTTTTAATTAGTATTTGATTTGAAATCAAATCATATTTGCTTCTGTTGATTTCTTGCAAATGTGTGGTCCCTATTGTAAAACACACTATTGGCGCTAAACGCCGGTGACTGGGCGTTTAGCGCCAACCAACAGAATGGCTTGCACGCAATAAAAAGGTCTCGATGTGGTGTTTAGTGCCACCTGTCCAAAGGAGAATTGTTTCTTTTAAACTCTTGCAATCGTGCGTATGTGCAGCATATGCGTACGCATGACCTCCTTTGCTGCTTCAGTGATGCGTATGCATGCATGATGTGTACGCATGAGATTCCTTTGCTTCTTCATGCACTTTTCATCAAATTCGGAGGCAAATTTAGGGGGATCAGCATGGACCATGCCCCCTAAATTTTCGAAACTTAAAATATATTTTATATAATGGCTAAAATTTTTTTCAATACATCTATTAATTTAGTGGTTGAAAGGATACATTTTATACTTCAAAATATGGGTTCAAATCCCATTTCATACATTTTAAATTTATTTTCTTTTGTTCTTTCTATTTTTTTTATAATTCTTCCATCTATTATCATATAAAAATACTTTAGTTTTTATAATAATTCCTAATTGAATGTAATAAAAAATTTATACATAAAAATAAATTATATTAAAATTTATTTTTTATGATATTAAAATCAGAATATATTAAGTAAATTCTTTATTGATATGAATATATCTTATATATTATATTCTAATTTATTTTAAATACATATATTAAAAGTATTAGAGAAACAAATTTATATTATTTATGCTATATCTTTTATAATAAGGATAAAAATTAAAATTTTATGAAAATTTTTTTGATATAAATGAATTTTTCAAAATTAATTTTAGTTTAAAATATACATTTTTTTATTAAAACTGAAGACACTTTCAATTTTTTGCTTCCGACCTTCTTTTTATAAGATTTTTGGATTCGTCACTGATCAAATATTCATCCGAATGCTACTTGAAATTAATCAAAAGTTACATAGACTCAAAATAGTATTCAATAGGACATAATCCACTAAAATTTTCTAATAAATCAATGAAATATCATATAAATCACATAAAAAAGACACCAATAATACTCATGCATTAAACCTTAACTATAAGAGAAAAAAAACTCACCCAAAAGTATTGAATGTACTATACATGTACTATAATCCGTAAAAAATAAACTTCGGAACTAATATGATAGGGTAAGATAAAGTATTAAAGTAAGTTTGTTCCATGGATTTAAATTTCTCAATTCGTACACTAAATTTCTCAACTTGACTTTATTAGTTGATCCAATTTGATACATTAAAATAAATTTATTTTCATTCAAACCTAACATTGAGTCATTTCATATTTTATAAAATCAAATATTATTTGCTTATGATTAACAAATGAAATTACTAATTTTGTGACACTAAATATTTGTACAAAAGGTAAAAATATGATATATATATATATATATATATATATATATATATATATATATATATATAAGATATTAAAAATGTGAATTTAGTAGATAAAATTGATTTGGCATCTGAATCCGATCCAATTTATTATCCGTCGGATTGCTAATTTTTTATGATTGAGTTGGTATTCACGATTAGAAGTGATATAATAAATTCCAAAGTAAACATTAATATTTGAGTAAAATATTGTTTTAGTTTCTAACATTTAGGATAAATTTTAATTTCATCTGCGATATTGAAACATCTTATTTTTATTCCTAATCTCTTATTTCATCTTATGGTAAAAATAAAATTTTTTTTTAAAAAATATCAATTTTTTTTTGTTGTCTTTTTTTTCTTATTATTCTTTCATTTTTCTCTCAAATCATTATAACAAATTATTATAATCATCACGGTTACGATTTTTGTCTTTATCTAGATAAAATCATAATAAAAAAATATTATTTTTAAAAATAAAATTTTAAATTTTGATCATAAGACTAACCGAAATATTTAAAATTAAAAAAAACATTTTAAATATTAGAGATAAAATTAAAACTTAACTCAGACATCAAATACAAAAAGAATATTAATTTTTTTATTATAATAAAAATATAAGAGAAAATTAGCATATAATTTTTCAAGAAAATATTATCCATTATATATAATTTCAGTGTAATAAACCATATACTTACAGTCAGCAGAAAAAAAAAACATATACTTATCGTTTTAATTAATTATAAATTCATTATTATTATAATTTATAAAAATAAATTGAATTAATAGATATAGTAAACTCAATTGCGACAATATGTTATGGAGCACCAATGAACTTGAACTTGTAGTGGATGCTCAACTAGCTAAACCAGTTGGGGTATCACCATTCACCACCACAATAACCACCACTGCCAGATCGGAAAAAATTAGGGTTTGAGAGAGAAAGAGAGAGAGAGAGAGAGCAATGGATCAATCGTTCCTGGTGATGCTATCGAACCTTCTCCACCTCCACAACTCCCTGGACCCCACAACCTCCCTCCTCTCCGACACACTCTCCTCCGCCACAACAGCCGCCGCCGCCTCCTCCTCCTCTCCTTCATCCCCAACCTCCCTCCTCTACTCCTCCTCCATCGCCCCCTCCTCTTCTTCACCATCGCCTCCGTCCTCTCCTACGTCGCCTCCACCCGCCCCTCCTCCTCTGCCGCCACCACCACGTCCTCCCCCTCTCCCCCCTCATCCACCACGTCCACCTCGTCCCCCAACCACCCCAACTACTCCGTCTCCGCCTTCCGCGCCCTCTCAACAGAACACATCTGGTCCCTTGAGGCCCCACTCCGCGACGCACAGTGGCGATCCCTGTACGGACTCTCCTACCCTGTCTTCACAACCGTCGTTGATAAGCTCAAACCTCACATCGCACTCTCCAACCTCTCTCTCCCTTCAGATTACGCCGTCGCCATGGTTCTCTCCAGACTCTCCCACGGCCTAACCGCCAAAACCGTCGCCTCTCGCTACTCCCTCGACCCTTTCCTCGTTTCCAAGATCACCAACATGGTCACGCGCCTCCTTGCCACAAGGCTCTACCCTGAATTCATCAAGATCCCTGTCGGCCGCCGCCGCCTCCTCGAAACCACCCAGGCCTTCGAGGAGCTCACGTCGCTGCCCAATATGTGCGGCGCAATAGATGCTACTCCGGTCAAGCTTCGCCACAATCGTCGCCGCGCCAATAGGGTTCCTCAGTCCTACCGCTGCCGCCATGGATTTAACTCCGTGCTTCTACAGGTTGTTGCAGATCACAAGAGGATATTTTGGGACGTTTGTGTTAAGGCACCGGGTGGCACTGACGACGCCACTCACTTTAGGGATAGTTTGCTTTACAGTAGGCTTACCTCCGGTGACATTGTTTGGGACACGGTGATCAATGTGAGGGGTCACCATGTGAGGCCTTACTTTGTTGGGGACTGGTGTTTCCCTTTGTTGCCGTTTCTTTTGACGCCATTTTCGCCAAATGGAATGGGGACGGCTGCGCAGAACCTGTTCGATGGAATGCTTATGAAGGGGAGGTCTGCAGTGGTAGAGGCAATTGGGCTGCTGAAAGGGAGGTGGAGGATCTTGCAGGATTTGAATGTCGGGATTTATCATGCTCCGCAGACTATCGTGGCCTGCTGCGTGCTGCATAACCTGTGCCAGATTGCGAGGGAGCCGGAACCAGAATTGTGGAAGGAGCCGGATGAGAATGGACCGCAGCCGAGGGTGATGGACAGTGAGAAGTCCTTGTACTTCTTTGGGGAGAGCTTGAGGCAAGCTCTTGCTGATGATTTGCACCAAAAGCTTTCATCAAGATAATTTTCTTTGAATTGACAAGATGGTGATTGGATGAATGAATGAATGAGGTGATTGATTGTGGCGAAAGTTATTCCTCCTTTTTCATATTGTTCAACGAGTATTATGTGTGTTGTTTGTCTTTAGTTTTTGTTTGAAAAATTTATGAGTTTTGTGGTTAGTATTAAGCAGTAGAAGTAGAATAGAAGATTTGTGGATATATGAATGTGAGTATGTCAATCCCTCCCAACTGTAATGGCTCCCATCCTATGATAGGGATGTGGAGGAGTAGTAGTATTACTATTTACTAACAATGAGTCTAAATGAATGAGGTGTTTCCAGACTAAGCTTTTACTGTAATAGCAAACCTTGATAATACCCTCAACATTTGGTTGTAAACAATGATCGCATCAGTTCGATTCTGCAACAGATGAGTAGGCTAAGTTTTGCAGTTGAATTTGTTAGCATTAACAAACAGCTTGAAGGGATATATTCTTTCTATTATATTATCTTGATTGTTAGCTTCAAGGCTTGGTGAATACGGTTACAGCACATGACAGCGTGTGAAATTTACCAGAATATTTATAAGTTTTTAGATTAATATTATGCTTAGTATAAAACTTGGAACGGTTGAATGGTCTCCATGTAATTTAGTCATATATTCAAACCGTAAAAGCAATCGCTGTCACTGATAATTAAGATATCTACATTTACCGCCAGATAATTAAGATATCTACATTTACTGCCAGATCTGTGTACCGGGCTGCTTTTTATAGGACTCTGATCACAGTAATTCTTAGCTCATACGAATAAGAGTAGGAATTATAAAACTAGCAAAGGTAATTATTACCACTCACCGAAGCAAAGCTAATTTAAACTCTAGAATGCATATCTTAACCCATTGATCTGGTAAACTATTTTACAATTTCAGCACCTTCAAAAGAATCATTGACTGTAATAGGGCTGTGCTTGCAAGAGCATGTGCTACAGATTCAAATATGATTTGATTGATTGAGCCATCCCAAGAATTGCAAATTCGTATATGTTTTTGCAGCACACTTTGATACAAGTTCAAATATGATTTGTTTGATTTGATTGAGCCGTCCCACAAATCAGCATATAGGAAATTCAGCATATCCAAGTGGCTTTGCTTTCAATCATTTTCACTGAACCTTTGCAAGACTTCTGCTAGACACACCATGCAATAATTTGACAAACCCAAGAAAGCTTAGCTTTCCATCGGTGTGCCGTATCCAGTCATGAAGAACCACGTGAACAGGGATAGAAGGACCGAGCCCAAGTTCCTAAAACAGCATTTTGAAGAAATATTATTGTGGTGATTGGTAGGTAACATAATCTGAGAGATTCAACAATTGCTGGATTGCAAGTTAACCTAATAGAATTGAAGTTTTTCTTTTTAACTTACCGATGCAAGTTCTTCAATAACGATAGCCCTGTTTCCATCTTTCTCAAAGAGCTCGTAAGCACATCGGGCATGTTGTTCCCAGCGATCAAGAGCTTCGAGCTGATGTACACTTAATGCAGCAGCACAGAATTCTTCAAAATCCATTCTTCTATATTGTAATGGATTTAGCTGTCATACAAGGAGAAATTTCAAAAAGGAAATGTATGGAACAATAACCGGTCAAACAATCGGACATCTAAATATATATAACACGTTATTAATTACCGAGGCAAGAAAGTCAGGGATGCGAGACTCTTTCATGGCATCCGTTGCATGTTTCATCAAGGCCTACCCAGAAAATTCGAATGTGAAAAACTTATGGAATCCAAACAAACAGTACATTTCTTAGGTGCTGATGTTACAACCAACCTTGCTAATGTTTTCTAAGGATATGCTCCCATTTTTGCTTGGTTCTAACAATGCAAATTGCTCCCTTAGATAATAGAGTTCATCAGCAGTTAATGTCTTGGACAAGGCCTGCCAAAGAGATGAATATAAATAACTAACATAATAAAAAGTTAAAAGAAAGAAGTTTACTAACTATCACTGAGAATTATTATCTATCATTTCTAAACTTTGGTTCAACCCGATAATCAGCATCAAATATACGCACCCTTAAAGCAGCCTTACGCAAGGATGATGATCGCATATAGATTTTCATGAGCTTAAATATTAAAAGATCAAGTGGGACTTTTACATTATTGTAATTCCTTATCCAAGGGTGACCTGCAAACACAAGATTAGAACTGGTTGTTCAAAAGAATGTATCACTACTTGACACTTAATGATATTACAGCCATAGACCTAGCACGAAAAGAACTCACTTAGAGCTTGAGAAGCAGATATTCGTTTCCGTGGATCCTTATTCAGTAGGCGTTTGACAAAATCTTTTGCTTCTGTAGATAAAGAAGGCCAAGGAGCCTCATCGAAGCTGGGATCAGCTTTCAAAACTGCCCTAAAGATACCAGACTCCGTTCGGGCCCAAAATGGGCGACTACCACACAAAAGAATATATGCGATCACGCCTATGCTCCACACATCAGCCTCAGTGCTGTACGATCTATGGAGAACTTCTGGGGCCACATAGTATGCACTTCCAACAATGTCATTAAGCCTTTCATCTGTAAGTCATTGAAAATAATTAAGACCATTCCAAAAATCTATTGAGAGAAAAGATACCATACCAATTAAGGACGTGTTTGGGGAGACCTGGTCGGACAAAGTCAGATAACCCAAAGTCAATTGCTTTTAATTCTGACTCTGAACTTTCATCCTTCGACGTATACAGAAAATTCTGAACAAAGAAATGCCAGGGGTTTAGTCAGTAAACAACAGCCTCCAAAATGAGATCCCATCCAATAATTTAATTTAACCTTGACTACAATAGTTATTTATACACAAACAACGAGTTTAAGTGAAAAAGTAATTTTTCATAAAAAAAAAAAATCATCTTTTCTTATTTGCTTCATTTTCTTAGAAAATGTCTATATTGAGAAAAATGAGTTTAACACTTGAGCCAGAGCCCGAATGATTGCTGCACTAGACGAAACTTAAAACCACTTAGGTCATACCCATGGATTATACTGGCCTATGTACAGCAACCTAATGATATTTCGAGAAAATCCAAAATCCATGCAAAACTGTTAACAGCAGACCTCGGGTAAAGGCTGTTAAACCGATTCTAATGTTAGTACCATGTCCCATTCCAATGACATACATGAATAATGTAGAGCAAAACAAATAGTTCAATTTACCATTTGAAATAAAAAAATAATAAACAAATTCTCAAAAGCTAAATAGCTACCACTGGGTTACCACTAAGGTAATTAGGATTAACCAACCCATGCTCTGCATAGCTATTGTATCAGATGAATCTGTGACAAAAATCAAAGAAGACAAAAGGAAAAGAGTTACCTCTGGCTTAAGATCTCGATGCACCACACCCTGAAGATGACAAAATGCGACAACATTTAGTATTTGTACCATCACAGCCTTCGCATCATCTTCTGAGTATTTCCCTCCTCTTAAAAAATAAAAATTTCAAACAAACAGACAAACATAGAACTCGTTAGTGGCATGGTTCAATTCCAAGTCTTTTGTTTTCTTTTTTTCTTTGGGGGACAGAAGGGCAGGGGTCAGTAGCAGTATTGTTCCTGCTTTATAACATACTTTGATAGTATCCTATCCAAAAGCTCGCCACCTTCGCATAACCTGAAATATGAAGAGTATCAAGTGAATTATGAAAAAGTTGGGAAAAATAAATGAAAAATAAAGAAAAGCTCTCACATGTGATGCACATTCAATCAACAAAAATAAGTAATTAAACCTATTATACCATCTTGGGGTTACCAAAAATAGTGTCTAGGGTTGTGACAGAATACTTCATTGAAGAATAAATTATTAGCTTCCTTTCCATAAGTTTTGTCTTCGCTAGAATTGCCACTGCACTACTGTTATGATATCATTTGAAAAGGAAACAGATGCCCAAAACTTACTCCATCACAATGTAGACATTATCTTGATCTTCAAATGCATCATAGTATTGTACCAGATTCTTATGTCCGTTCAAAGCTCGCAATATTTTAACCTCCCTTCTCACATCTTCAATTGCAATTGCTGTTGTCATCTAGCAACAAAATGGGTGAAGATTAAACCATAATTTTGACCTCTATATATGGTTGACAAATGACAATAGTGTAGAAGTTGCAAAAAAAGTTATACCAAGTATCTAGACAATGCCACTGTGGAGAAGTCCAAGCTTTTCATACAATAAGCACAATATCATCCACAGCAATTTCAATTTGCTATAAGAAATGTTCCAACAAGTTTACCACAAAGCATCCAAGTTCAACATTTAACAATTAGAATGGATTAGGTCAATGCCGAGCTATGCTACTCTATTTTCATGACTCCGGAAGATCAAACAAATACATACGACTCCAAGGATTTCGAAAACCATCCCACTGAAAGAATCCCCAGAAAGTAAATAAATAAATCATTACACAAAAGACCAAACAGAAAGACCTAGTGTTTGGAAGCTGTATCTGAGACACAGACAAAAACAAACGAATACACAACCCTGTAATCATCATAACAATAATTCCCCGCGGAAAATACCTCCTCGCTTTAATATCTTTGCATAAAATAATAATCATAAAAATAATAAAACTCAAGCTTTGTCTAGCAGACAATGTAAATCACCCCCAAATGACTAAGCATTTGCAACAATTCACAATCCTCAACAAAACAAAAACAAATAAAAAAACAAGTGCAAGTTTGTAACCATGATGAGTCTATATAAGGAACTAAAAAGTAAAAACACATGAAAGGAGACATAAAAGATAATCAAATTATTGTTATTAACCTTAGCTTTTGGGATGACTTTAACAGCAACTTGCTGACCCTTAAGCTCACCCTTCTTGTACCTAGCAGAACAAGTATACCCAAAATGCCCTCGACCCACTTCTTCCCCAACCTCAAGCCTACTAGTGAACTCCTTCGAGAATCCGAATCTCTTATCCAAATCGGCGGCACCTCCTCCGCCGTCCTCCTCTCCTTCCTCCGGTATTGCCGTTGCCGCTTTCTTTCCCTGCCGTCTAGCCAACACAGCCCTTATGTGCTTCGCCGGCGACGGAGGCGGGAACGGTCGCCTGAAAAACCTCCTCGGCGTCGAGCTGGCACTCTTGTTCCCTCCTCCGGTCGCCGGAGACTTCTTGAGGAAGTGTGCAGGGCTTGGGCTGTAGAAGGGGAAGAACGGCGACTGTTTACCGGCGATGACGTCATCTTTCCGGCCACCGGAGGGAGTGAGAGGGGTTTTGGGGATTTGCTGTGAGGGATCGTAAGGTTCAGCTTCAGGTTCCCGAGAAGCGTAAGGGTTGGGTTTGTGAGGCTTTGAAGTGCAAACCCCCATTGTTGGAAAACGGTTAGAGAAGCTCGCTTAGTGAAGAATTGGTCATGACATTGCGGGGAAAATTTTCTGGGTTCCGTTCAGCTTCCGCTAAAATTTTGAACTTTACAAAGTTGGGAAGAGCGTCGAAGATTTTGAGGAATTCTATGTTCCGAGAGAGAGAGAGAGAGAAAGTGTGGTGGCTTTGTTGGGAAGATGAAGATGGAGACGAAAATGAGGAAGGTGGGCAATCTCATGAGACACGTGGCATGCACGTGAGCGTTGATGATGTTTGGGTGTTCATTGAATTAGGAAAGAGTAGTTCTTGTGTTGATGAATTATGAATATGAACGAATGAATAGAGAGTTGAGGCAACAGGCAAGTGAGAAGATGGGGATTGTAATTGGAGTATTTGTGTGTTGTGTTTGCAGTTTGCATTGGTTGCCACAGCTTTGGCTACTACATATTGTTTTTTCCACTTTTGAGTTTTGACTGATCAACAACTACGCCGTACCAAGAGAAATACACCAATTATTATAGTACATTATTTAGAAAAAGAAAAAAAAACGTAGAGTGATAATTAGATTTTGGAAGATTTTGATCTAGGACTAATTAGTTTTTGAAAGAGAAAAATATTAATTAGATCTTTTAAAATAATAAATGGTGGATATATATGTTTTTTTGTCA
The DNA here is from genome assembly GCF_003086295.3 of Arachis hypogaea. NCBI lineage: Eukaryota > Viridiplantae > Streptophyta > Magnoliopsida > Fabales > Fabaceae > Arachis > Arachis hypogaea. The sequence continues at coordinate 33,606,842 of NC_092045.1, read as the reverse complement.
ATAGATAGTACAAAATAAAACATAATTATACATGAGCATAAAAATCCGTTGTTATCATATAAATATAAAAAAAAATGTAATTTTAGACAATAAAATATTTATTATATTTTAATTTCTTTATATAATCTTTATCAATTATTTTATATCATTACAAATTCTTGTTATCTACATAACAATTTTTTATAAATAAATACGTGATAATAATTAATGACATATATAAACGCAATCAATTAATAAAGAACATAATGGGTCCATTATTATTTACTATCGTAGACCCATTATTATTTACTATCGTAGAGATTAAATTAGGATTTTTTTAGCAATTAGATGGTTAAAACTCAAATTTTTTAGAGATCTAATTATTACTTTACTCAAAAAATAATAAAAAAAATTGTGTTGCGTAAAATGTAGATATATAAATCCATTGCATTGTATTTACACAGTGAATTTTAAAACATATATAGTTTAGATTAGAGATTTTGAAATTATTTGAGATTGGAGATTTTGGATTTAAATTTTATAGAGAAATATTATTTAATTTAAGATTTTTTTTTCTTGAATATATCAATGAATTGAAGGTATTATTTTAAAAGTTTAATTTTAATGTTATAAAATATTTTATATACTTATTTAATTATATTTTTTTGGGTTTATCATATACATATTAAAGTAAGAATTAGTTATTTTTTATTAATATATTGTTACAGATATATGTATAAATTATTTTATACAGTAATTTAAAATTAAAATTTTCAGAGTTTAAGCATAAAAAAATTGGATAAATTGACGGAAAACAATCTCACCCTAAAGTTGTACGTGTATAACATTTTTGAATATATAGAAAATATAAAATAATTTGTGAAGATAAGAAGGGTAATTGTCAATGATGAATAGGAGACAAGACTACAAAACAACTGAATAATAACCAACCAAAAATGATGATGATTTAATAACACCAAAATAAGGGTATGCTTAATTTGAATGGTTAAGAAACAAGAGAGTGAAGTGCACACAACGGAGTTAATAAATGAGAGGGGATAAATGTTTAATTATTTTTAATTTTTTGTTTGCTTTTAAAAGTTCCTTGCTTTCTCTTCCCTTCATCTCCACCATTTACTACTATTATTGTTAGCAGAGTTAAGTAAACTCCAATTTAAGAGCTTTTAATATTGTGTTGACATTATTAATATAATATGGGGCATGCTTTATTTTTGTTTGTTTGGCATAAATTAGACATGAGCAAAGTTCAACGCCCTTGCCTAACAAAGTAACAATCAACTCATTATTAATATATGTACATATTCTTTGTACCATGGTCTATATACGAATAATAATAATAATAACAATAATAATAATAATATGGTTTAGATTTTGGCAAATTATCAAGCTCTTTTACATTAATTTTTTTCCATACATGTTTATTAATTATATTTTTCTTTCTATAAAAATACTGTAACAACCCAATTTTGTGACGAAGTAACTTTTTACTAAAAATATAGTGAGATAGACATCTTAATTAATAATATAATATAAGTTGAGATAAATTTAATACATTACAAAAGATGTGGTAGATAGCAGCGACTATTTAGCGGTTGTTGGTCGAGTCGCGGCTATCTCTCGATTTTGTGGTAGTTGTAGCAATAAATCTGGTAAATGCTATTAATTTGTTTTAAACACCCACTGCCGCTCTGTCCTTCAATCTTATTATCTTTTCTTTCTCAAGACAAACCAAACTTAACCCTAGCCATCAATCATTCTCTCATTCTCAAACCTTCAGATACTATCAAACTTAGGTTTGTCGCCGCTAACCTTGTCACAAGCACCCTTTCCTCTTCGAAAAAAGCACTTCTTTTGCCAGATTCGAGGTCATCATCGTACTCCTCTGTTTTGTCTCTTCTGCTAGATTTACTCATGATCTTCTCTACACAGTGCATGGTTCAATTAGGATGCAGTTGCACGAGAGTCCTATCACCGTCACTTCCAGCCTCTGCCACAAGTATTACCTATCGTAGGTTCAGACCAGCCTTACCTAATCTTTGACACCCATGCCTGCTCCTTCAAATCCGCTGCCAGAAGCTCTTCCTCCTTGGAGCATTGCAAATCCAAACTCCGTGCTTATGTTCTAAAACAAGGTGAGTGGCTTGAAATTTATCCCTAATTATGCTAGTTGTGTTTTACAAGTCTAATATCTATTTTAGGTAAATGATTGTTGTGCTAAAATCTATTGCAAAATGGTTACAAGTTGCTTTCTAAATGTTTGTTGTGCTAAAATTTGGCAATAAATCATTTTTGTACAGTCACGCAATTATGCATTACCATTTAATAGAATGTTTGACTCTAATAATAATTGTCTCAAGAGAAGGATTAGTGAATATAATTTGTCAAAGTACAAATGCTTCAGATTTAATTCCTTGCTATAAATCTAGCACCTTTATGTTATGTTCTTTGCTTTTTTTTTGGAAATTATAGGTAAAGCTATATCATGCTAAAAAGGTACAGGAGATGTTTTGGTCATGAAGAAGTCAAAGAAGTAAAAAATGCTTAACCACAGATAGGTATTGCAATAAAGAAGCGAAATTCATAAATCATTAATTCTTTTACAAGATTTCCTCTGGCAGAGTTTTAAGGTTCATACCAATAATGATAAATCAAAAATTATTGTTTACTTAATAGTTTAAAATACTGAGAGTGATTTGTGCCTTTCATTTTTCTTACTTCATATAAATATCTAAACCTGTATTTTTTTTTTCATTGGCAAGTAGAAGGCCCACCAGCTGTAATTGGAACTTTAGGACCTTGGCAAAAGGTAACTATTTTTGTTTGGCTTATACTTAATGAATGAAATTGTTGTAATGTCATTCACTAAAGCCAACATTATGATGATATGTTTAATTTGATAGAACTAAACTTTGGTGATGAAGTGTTATTCTTTTATGCTAAGAGATTGGAATTAACCAGGTACATTATCCTTTCCTATGTCATTGCTTTTTTATATTGTTGTGTAATTATTGCTAACAGATATGCTTGTAAGTTTCAATTTTACTTACAAATAGTTACAATAGTGTGTAGTTATACACATGCATTGTTAGAGTAATTATTACATGGTATAAGAAATTTACTAATAGTTGAATTAATTTTTATTTTCTAACTTTCAGAACCAAACATATACGTCACTTAAAGGTTGATCAATAATATGTTTTTTTCTTATCAAATAATGATGGCATGTGTTAATGTTATTGTAGTTGATGATGATGATGTAGAAACATATATATTGGCAACAACTATGTAGTTGTAAATTGTAATTAAAAATGTTTGATTATCAGCTGTTAGTTAAGAAGTGTAGAAATAAATAGGCACCAAATGACAATTGTTGACTTTGGATAGTCTACATCACTTGTAAATTTGATGTTTAAGTTATCTATTGATAAAGCAGAAGATTTCATGGAAAATTATATTTGCATGATAATTTTGCAAGTTCAACTTTGCTTATATTTTCAGGATAATTTTGCAAGTCCAGCTCCTTTCTAAACTTGTTTTTTTTTCATTGGCAGGCACAAGGCCCACCAGTTGTAACTACAACTGTAGGACCTTGGCAAAAGGTAACTGCTTTTGTTTGGCTTATACTTTATTGAGATCTTTAGTAAGGGGCTTGTTTCCTAATTTTCTTATGGCATAAATATTTGTGTGGATGCGTGAGCAAAGAAAAAACATAGATTTTACATCCTTGTTGTTTTATTGTTTATTATGGATATTTTCTTAATATTCATTTCTGGTTTGTTCTTTTTGGTTTGATTTATTTTGAATTTTCTTTCTATGAACTTTGAAATTGATTTAGCTCGTTTTTTGTATCTATTAATTGTTTTGCTTCATCGATGAAGGAAAAAAAAAGCTCAACAGAGAATCTGTCTTGTATATTTCCATCAATATCTAAACCAGGTTTCAAATTATAATGTTACAATGGTTTTTATAAATATTCTTGAACCTAAAGGATTATGGAAGCTAAAAAAATGAATGTTGTTTCAGAGGGTCGCAATTCAAGAATTGTAAGCCTATGTTACATAACATTAGTCTTCATAGTCACATATTATGTTTTCCAATTTAGTGTTTGATCATCTGAATTCCTTTAGTTGCAAGAAAAGGAAGTGAAGCGCGAAACAAAAAGCATCTGTAAAGAAGTTTTCAAAATACAAAATGTCATGCAATAAGTTATATACCATGATGCTGTTGTGTTATGTTGTGTTGTGTGCTGCTAAATTTTCATTTCAAGGCTTATGAAATTGTGTTAAATATAAAACATTAGACAAAACTATTTCAAACTTGGATATGGAGTTAGCTTCCGCAAAGGCAGCTCAGGAGTCAATTCGCAATGGCGCTCCTCTATCAGAAAATATAAGGGCAACTTAATCAACTCCTAAGAGAAGGTACCTCATGGTCATAGGAATCAACACTGCTTTTAGCAGTAGGAAAAGAATTTGAGAATCTTAATTTGACACCTACTAATAAGTTAATTTTACTGTTGCAGAAAATGATCCATTTTGATGAAGATAGTGGAGGAAATATCAAGCGTACAATATTAAAAATGCTAGGGAGGGCTTGGAAGGAAATGAGGAACAGGTTGTACCATGATTATTAAGACTCAGAACTGACTATTGAACAAAATATTGAAGGCCACCCACTGGGAATTACTGCGGATCATTGGAGATGGTACCTTGATTATCGCAATAGTGAAGACACAAAGGTAATATGCTTTTATTTTGTAACAGAAAAAATCTATTAATGTTACATTTAGTCAAAAAATGGTGTCTAGTAACCTTTACTTTTGATGGCATGACAGGAGAAGTGTAGAAAAAATGCTGTGAATTGATCGAAGCAGCTATACACTCACACTGACAGATCGAAAAGCTTTGCAAGGCTCAAAGAAGAAGAGGTAATTCATGTTTGACTCACTTTTCTAACCTTCTCTTGGTCTACATATTCACTATTTAAACTGTATTATTACAGTTGAAACGACAAGGGAGGAGAATTGGTAGAGGGGAGTTGTGGACCTTAACGCACAAATGACCTAATGGCTCCTATCTCCATGATGCAGCTCGGGCCATTGGTATAAGTAATGTGTTGAGAATCTCTAAGTTGTTTCTCGTAGGTTTTATTTTTTAAAATTGTGTTGAAAGTCTATCCTGTTAGTAATTAGCTAATAAATGCTTATGTTTGCTTATCTATATGTGTAGGAAAGAATTGCAGAGATTGAGAAACATGATGAATCATCTAAACTGTTGTCTCAGAATGATTCGCTTGTTCAAACTTTCAGAAAGGAGCATTCGGGTAGAGTGAGTGGCATGGGTATCGGACCGACTTCTAGTCAAGTCTTCGGTACGAATTCCCATCAGCCGAGCAATGGTGCTTAAAGAAAGGAGACCTAGAGGGTTCTGCTTGAACTACAAGCAGAGATAGCGGCCGAGAAATTAAAAAGAAAGGCAATGGAAGATGAAGTAGTAGCCGAGAAGACAAATAGGCAGGTGGTGGAAGATGAGGTAGCAGCCGAGAAGACAAAGAGGCAGGCACTGGATAGTGCTCTGAGATGTCTAATTCAAGGGCAAGGAGGGGAGCTACCACCAAATGTGGCTGTAGGGATGAATTCATTGGAGGGACAGAGTAGAAAGTTCATTTTAGGATTGGAAATTAATTTTTTTTGTTAAATATACACTTTTTTATTATTTACTATGCAACTCTTAGTAAGGAATACACTATTAATAATTGGATAAACATATGAATTTGATTTATAGTTTTGCTAATGATGTTTACCTATTAATTTATTTTTTCAGATGCAAAATAATTTGGATTTATAATATTAAGAAAAATTTCAAAAATAACAAAAAAAAATAATACCTAGTACATTCAAATTAAAAAAAAAAACATTAATTGCTAGTGCAAAATACAGTATTTTTTCGCCCATTTAGCCGGGAAAATAGCAAGGTTACAAAATGGCCGGAAATAAATTTAAAAATACCGAATATCAAATAGTGCCGCAAATTAAATTTTAAAAAATACAATGATCAACAAATAGCAGCGGTTCATAACTGCCGGGAAAGTGCCGTCGAATTCAAGGTTGGTTAAATAGCGGCGGTTGCCACTAAATCAACCGACACTATTCCAAGGATTTTGTTGCGTTTGTGCCAGCGGTTCATTAGAACCGCCGACAAAATCAAATCTCTACACCTCATACTGCAACGTTTCTTAAAGCGCTGGTAATTCGTTTTGCAGCAGTTTAAACCGCCGCAATCCCTATAAAATCGTTGTAAATTCCTGATTCCTTGTAGTGATAATATAATAATTGAGCTCAAAATCTATCGATACGGATTAAGGTCGACACTCTCCGAGAGTTTAGCTATGCTAGGGCATTCTAATAAATATTTCCTGGTCAAGATAATTATGTTTTTAGAATTATATATATTAATAGTTAGTGTGTTTACTCTAATAAAATAAATACATGTGTTCTAATACATCTAGCTTTAGTAATTATCTACTGCGTATTATTTTAATAATATAATACATCCTTATAACCCCATATTGTGCCACAACTTCTTTATATATAAGCCACCTCCTTCTTAATCTTTGTTGGCTTCTTTATATATAAGCCACCTCCTTAATTTTCATTCTCTTTCGGCTAATTTCAAAAAAATTAAAAAAATTCCACCAAAATTCCAAACTGATTAAACTGTTCTTCTCATCCTCTTCTTCAATCTCATACCAATTTTCTTGAAGGAACTTGAGGTAGGATTATTGTTTTTTTTTCTTTTCTCCTTAATAGTTTTAGTTTTGAAGTAATATACGGAGAAAAATTGATTTTTTCTTGATTGTTTTGATTGAAAACTAGGTAAGAAATTAGTGTTAGAAATTCCAAAAAGAAAATCGGTTTTATACCTAAGAGAAGGTAAGGGTTTAATTAAATTAACTTGTGTGAATTGTATTTTAGATATGTAATTTATGAATTTGATATTTGATGACTGAAAAGGTATGTTTAAGTGCTTGTTTGAGATTGATTATTTGTTGTATATAAGTCTAAAAAATTGATATTTCTATAGAATATTTTAGTCGAGTCTTATATGCCTTTGAAAGAGGTTAATTTAAGTTAATTTTAATGTTGTTTATGAAGTGAAACGAAAGGTTAAAGCCAGAAGAATGAATGATTAAAAGTTAAAGAAAACGTTTAAAGAAAGTATTAAGGAATAAAAGTTTAAAGTTTAAGAAATTAAGGTTTAATAAAATAAGGTCTAAGGTTCAAGGTTTAAGGATTAAGGTTTAAGGAATAAGGTTTAAAAGTTTAATAAATAAATATTAAAGAAAAGATTGAGGAAGATTGAATAATTGAATTAAAGAAATATGATATTGAGTACAATCTCGTGAGGACGGTGATACATAACGTTCTCTTAAGATATTGTGCATGAAACTTAGTAGGGATGGCAATACGTAACACCCACTTGAAATCGGAAGGAAGGTTCTTGATAAGAAAAAATTAAAACAAAGGATAAAGGGATAAGAAAAAAAGATGGAGAAAAAGACGCAATAGAAAAGACACAGCGGAAACACAAAAGGATAGATAAGGGTTTTCCTAAAAATACTACTAAGCAAATCAAAACTAAACCAAATCTTCTAACAAACTTTAACTGTAAAACAAACTAAAATAAAGGCCTACAAAATTCGAATTTTAATGATAAATTATGCCTTCCACCCAATTTGAAAAGCATTATTGGGCTTCTTTCTGTCCTGACTTAGTTCAATGGACCTTGTGAGCTACCGCCATTTCAGCACCACTATTTTTGAGATAAGCTCTTGGTCTCCTTGATGTCCAAGATCGGCATGGTATAATTCTTCTAGTATTCAGATCCATAAATATGACAAGATTACCATTCTGCTCCTTGTCTCTAACATGACGAAAATGCCTTCGTGAGCATGTATCAGTTCCCCATGAGAATGACGATATGTAACGCTCATGGAGGGGACTTTGGCTGAAGTAGGGATGGCGATTCGTAACGCCTATCTCAGGATCACTATCGGGTATTGGGCAACGAACCGACATGTGAGCTCACAGCCTGTATAGGAAATGACATGCATCATACTTGTTTATCGCATAAATCATTTGATGCTATTGTTGAGTATATATATGTGTTTGATTATTTTTGTTTGAGACTTTATGGTATTTCTTAAGGTGTTTGATATGGTGAGTTGAATGTGTTTGGTTAGAACTGAGAAGAAATAAAATATTAATCTCAAGGAAAGTAAAAGAAATATTGTTGTGTGAAACCTGTAAGACCCCGGATTTTTAGACATTAAATTATGAGTTAATTGCGATTTGTGATATTTATTTATGATTTTTATTTTCGGAGAATTATCTTACAAAAGGGTAACTAAAGCAAAATTATGAGTTTTTGAGTTTAAAATTAATTAGAACTCATATAATTTTCATAGTAATCGGATATTTTCTTATTTATAATTTAAAGTTCTAGTAATTGAAAAATAATGAGAATTTTATATGCTTTAATTTGAATATTGAGATTTCAAACTTTATTTTATGAAAAAAGAAAAATTTATTTGATTACCTCTAATTTTAAATTAGAGTATTTATTTGAAAATAATTTGTAAGTTGATGAAAAATAGTATTTTTATAAATAATTATTGTCGGATTAAATTTGATTTTCAATTACTAAATTATCCCTAATTTTATTAAAATTGCCAAAACTATCCAAACCATAATTTAACCAAAATAAAATCCTAATCCCCACTCTCTCACAAACTCCCTCAAGCTGCCGTCACCCTCACCCACAAATGTAGCACACAGACATGCTTAACCAGGGAAAAATGGAGAAGAAAAAAAAAGAGAAGATGAGGAAGCAGATGGCGGCGGCAGGGCTGAGTGCCACCGACGCCATCATCGTCGAGTGCAAGTAAAGGGAAGAGGGGGAGAGCTGTGACAGAGAGAGAGGGAGGAGAAGAAGAAGATGGCACCGACGAGGAGAGGACGCCGCCGTCACCACACGTCGCCGTCGGGAGTCAAAATGCGAGGAAGAAGGGGAGCTGCCGAGGGATCCGTTGCCGTTAGATCCATCGTCGCCATCTGTGGAGCCACGAGAAGCGTCATCGTTGTGGGCTTCGAAGGGAGAGACACACGATAAGGGAGACAGGGAGTTGCTCCTGCCGCTGTTGAGCTGCATTGCTACTGTCTGGGCTGTCACCGGCAGAAGCTACTGTTGTTGGAGCTCGCCGAAACAACCACTGGAGCTCTCTATTGCCATTCTGGTCACTGAGTATGGTGTTGTTTCTGCTGGAACCACCGCCAGAGCTACTGTTTCTCTGTTCTATCATTTCTTCCTTACTATAGTATGTTGCTCTTGTCCCAAAACAGTTACCGTTGTTATTCTGTTATAGGTTACTGAGGTTTTTGTGATGTTGATGTCTTAGGGTTGAGCTAAGATTCTTGCATGCTATGTTTAATGGATGTTGCTACTGCGGGATGATTGGATTTGACGCCGTTGTTGCAAAATAAGAATAAATTGGAGTTTGTTGCGTAATTGAATCGCGATCGAGGTAGGAGTTTTTCTTAAAACTCACTTTCATTTTAAGGAATTATTATAAATCGATATTGCTGTGAAAAGTGTATTTTTGTGATCATGTGATTCTTAGGGATTGAATTGAACTGTTTTGGATAAATGGAAATGGTTGAGTGATTGCAGATTTTATGTAATACAATTAAATGAAAAGTTGGACTGTTTGTGGTTATAAACTGTGATCGTTTGCCCGATTATTTGAAAGTGATTAATTGCTGAATTCTTGATTCTTGTTGACTTCTTTGAGTTTGAGTTGGCGTTATGGTAGTTAATAAAAGCTTGATTTGTGTATATTGAGAAATGGTTTTATATTGGGAATCTAATTTGTGTGTTTATATTGAGAATTGGCTTAGTATTGAAACAGTTGGAAAGGGTTGAGAGATAGTTTGGATGGAACCCTTGAAGGGTGGTAAAGCCCGAGTTTTAAAGGAGATGCTGCCGAAATTTTTATAAGTATTTAAGGGAAATTGAATAATAAGAATTAACTTATAAGGTTGCTTCCCATATCTCCTTCCTTAATGATTGTTGTTGTTGTTGTTGTTGTTGTTGTTGTTCTTTTGGAAGTTGTTTTGGCATTGTTAAGGTTGTTGAGTATAATCTCTCCTCTTAAAGTTCCGACCTCTAGGAATAGAAAATCTTGCATTTTTCTGGTTATGGTAACCACCACGGTTGGTACTTATAGCCGCATTCTTTTTAGAAGAATCCTCTACCACACGACTTTTGTTTACTAACTCTGCAAAGCTTTTGACCTCAAGAGGCGCCACAGCCTACATAATATCATCCCTCAAACCATATTCATACTTCATGCACTTCCATTCCTCAAACGCTTTAGAAGCACCCTGATAAACACTCAAAAAGTGGCACAACTCTTCAAACTTGCTCGTATAAGCAGCCATTGTTATGGATCTTTGTCTCAGTTTCAGTAGCTCCAACTCCTTAGCTTGTCTTGTAGAGTTAGGGGAGTATTTCTTATAAAACTCCTCTTTGAACACCTCCTAGGTGATTATCTCATCCCTATTTTCTTGCTGCAGTAGATGGTGAGCTCCTTGCCACCAGTGTTATGCTTCTTCATCCAGCTGATAAGAAGCAAGTTCAACTAACTGACTCTCAGGTACATGTTATGCTTGCAGTGCCTTTTCTATAGCTTGAAACCAATTATCGGCTTCATTTGGATTATTAAACCCTTGAAGATTGGAGGATTGATCTTCAGAAAAGTTGCCAAGGTCATCAGACCTCAATCAGCTCGATGGTTTCCCAGTCCATTACCATTCCCATTCATCCTTTCCATAGCCTGGTTCATAGCTATAGTATTTGTTTGTATCGTGTTGACGAGGTTAGTCATAACTGCTAAGAACACGGCCTGATTGCCAGGATGAGCAGTTTCCTCATTTTCTCTCTGTCCTCGTCCACGAGTTGCCATTCAGGTCCTGTCCATACCAACAAGCGATATCAAGGTGATCAGTCTCAATATCTCAAGTTAAGTGCTTCAAATTTTCAAAGGTATACTCATGAACTTCATGCTAAACATATCAATTAGATACCCTAAATAGCACAGGCACTAACTCAAAGTATGCATTGAAGCATAAACAGTCCATCCCTCAGGCTCATGAGGACAAACTGCTCTGATACCATAATGTAACACCTTACCATTCAAATCCTTATGCTCGAAGCATAAGTCAATGATAATAAGGTGGTACGAGAAAGCTGAAAAGGAATTAAAGAAAATCGCGAGCACAAACATACACGTAACGAAATATAGCATGTTCAGAAAAATAGGGTAAAATATGATAGCCACTAGTCACGACCTGCGAAGTTTAGGTCGGCTAGGGTTACAGTAATAAAATAGTTGATAACAGTCATATCACTCTCCAAAATACATCAAAACCTCTATAGGCAAAGTTTCAAAAGAAATGTATACATATACATCATTAAAGTTTTCCAAAATAAATTGGGAAAAATCTAAGAAAAATACAAAACAGAGTTCAAACTAAACTTTGTCGTCTTCCAGACGAACTCAAGCTCACTGCGGAGCACTAGGACCTACATCTGAAAAACAGGAAATATATACAAAATGAGAACCCCGACCCATGGGTTCCCAGTATGGTAAAAATGCCAAATAGATATAATATAAGGTAACAGAAACTCTCTAAGTAATCTTAAATTCCCAGAAATCAGTTGTTTCATCGTAGGTTCTCACTAATTCGCAATTAGGTAATTGTCATAGGAGATTCTAATCTACTTCACCTTTTTCAAAGTTTCCACAACTCTCTAAACTCCAAACAGAACAGTCCTCAGCGTCAACCAACACCAGCATGAGGAACCTCTCAGATATTCAAACACAAGCAAGACAAACAAGTAATACACAAGTAGATTCAAGTAAAACAATTATCACATAGTCATATACACAAATTAAACAATCCAAGACAAGTAACAATACCAAAAAATTCATTCAAATGTAAATGATGTATGCCTGTCATATGGCCGATGATATCATCTGTCGGTTATAAAGCCAAGCTAAGTGTCCGACCACATCTTGTGACGGAGGGCTAACATCTAAGAGCAAGTGGGATAAAACCACCGTCCTTGTATCTACACCAGAAGATCAAATATAAACTAGGAGTAAGCGGGACAAAGCTACCTTCTTTGCATCTACTCCAGAAGATCAAACCATAACCCGGAGCAAGTGGAATAACGCCACTGCATCTACCCAGATAGGTATATCTCAATCAAATTCCATTTCGTTATCAAAATTCATCCTCAGTCTCATTTCACTTCATTCAAAATCATAATCAAGATCAATCATCATCACTTCTCATTATCATAATCATGCTCAATCAAAATCAATCATCTTTATTTCTCACTATCATAATCATTCTCATCACATATTTCATTACATTTAATCCATTTTTCTTCAATTTACTATCTCAACTCACATGGTCTCATTCCTAACTCCTCTACACTCTATTACACCGACTGTAGACACATAACAGGGTTTATAGAGGTTTAGAATACTAGAAGAATGGTTGAGAACTAAAAAATTTATTTTCAGCAAAACAGGATGGTCATGCGCACGCATGCGTTCCACATACATATGACTTCAAAATTTGATAGTGTCGCGTACGTGGACCACCTTCCATCTACACGAGAGTACTGGATAGAAAATCTTGCCCGCGTCGCGTGACATTGCCGCGTACGCATGACTGCCATATTTTCAAAAAAAAAGCTAATATGTTGCAGAAATTCAATTTTTTTACCCAAACTTTGAACTTTCATAACTTTTTATACAAAGCTCATTTTTCAACCATCGTTATACAAAGCTCCTTTTTCAATCACTAAGGCTTCATAAAACTTTATAACAGATAGAAAAGGTAGCTCTTATCTTTATCCATTGAAGTTGGTGATGAAATCTAGCTAGAACTCAAGCCAGAGCTCCCCTTAAACAGAAGAATCACCAATTTTCATAAACACACAAGCCAAAAACGTGATTCTCATAGGAAAAATAAAACTGAGTTTGGTGAGGGAGATACTGACCAAAATATTTTGATAGAAATGAAGAGGAGGAGATGGGCTTCGCGTGGCCATAAACGGTGCGGCAATCGGAGCTTCGAAGAGAAAGTTATGGAGGATTTAAATTTGTGGAGTTAGGATTTTAGTTCCACACCTCATTCTCTTCTCATCTCAGCATGTTCTCTCTTTGAAAGGGGGGAGAATGATGCAGAAATTGTTAAGTTGGTGGTATATGTGTATGGGCTTAGGCCCAACTTGGGCCTGCGTTCATTTGTTTTAGCCCGTTAGCCCAATTTTGGACCAAAACCTTTAAGATTAATTTTTTAATATGTATTCTAATTAATTTTACATTCCCATATTATGAATTTTACTTTCTTAACCCTCTTCACTCATAAATAATTTTTTTCACTCGTAGTACCGAATAGACTTAAGCTAGTACTACCGACTAAAACACCAATACGCATTTTTCTGCAAAAAATCACTTTTTTTCTACTCGAAAAAATTCTCCGAATCTAAATATCATCTTTAAATTTTCAAATTATGAATTCTAAATTTTCCAACCCCTTTGACCTATAATTAATTAGTTACTTATTTAATTACCATTTAATCGAATTTTACATATCTACTAAGTAATATTTTAATAATATAACCCATTCATATAACCCCTTATTGTGCCACGACTTCTTTATATATAAGCCACCTCTTTCTTAATTTTTATTGGCTTCTTTATATATTAGCCACCTCCTTAATCTTCATTTTCTTCTACGAGGACCTAAAGAAAAAAGAGAGAGAGAGAAAACTCACGTCAAAAGAAAAATTTCTATAGTTTTAAAACTTATGTTCGACTAATTTCAAAACAAATTAAAAAAATTACACCAAAATTCTGAACCGATTAAAGTGTTCTTCTCATCCTCCTCTTCAATCTCATACCAATTTTCTTGAAGGAATTTGAGGAAGGATTTTTTTTTCTTTTTTCCTTAATAGTTTTAGTTTTGAAGTAATGTACGGGGGAAGCTTCATTTTTCTTGATTGTTTTGGATTGAAAAATAGGTAAGAAATTGGTGTTAGAAGTTCTAATAAAAAATTGATTTTGAACCTGAGAGAAGGTAAGGGTTTAATTAAATTAACTTGTGTGAATTGTACTTTGGGTATGTAATTTATGAATTTGATGACTGAAAATTTGTGTTTAGTTGCTTATTTGAGATTGATTATTTATTATATAAAAGCCTGAATATTTGATATTTGTCAAGAATGTTTTAGTTGAGTTATAGATTCCTTTCAAAGAGGCTGATTTGTTCATTTTAATGTAGTTCATGAGGTGGAACTGAAGGTTAAATTCGGAAGAATGATTGTTTAAAAGGTAAGGAAAACATTTAAAAAAAGTATTAAGGAGTAAAAGTTTAAAGATTAAGAAATTAAGGTTTAATGAAACAAGGTCTAAGGTTCAAGCTTTAAGGTGTAGAGTTTAACTTTAAGGTTAAAATTTTAAAGAATTAAAGTTTAAAGTTTAAGAAATTAAGGTTTAAGGATAAAGGTTTAAGGAATTAATGAATAAGGTTTAAAGGTTTAAGGAATAAATATTAAAGAAAAGATTGAGAAAGATTGAATAATTTGAATTAAAAAAATATGTTATCAAGCACAATCTCGTGAGGAGGGCGATATGTAATGCTCCTTTGATATTTTGTGCTTGAGGCTCAGTGGGGACAGTAATACGTAACGCCCACTTGAGACCAGAAGAAACGTTCCCCATGAAGACGACAATACGTAATGCTCATGGAGGGGACGTTGGCTAAGGTAGGGATAGCGATATGTAACGCCTATCTCAAGATTACTGTCGGGTATTGGGCAACAAACCGACATGTGAGCTCACGACCTATATAAAAATAGACCTTCATCATAATTTTTTGTCCCATAAATCATTTAATGCTATTGTTGAATATATGAATGTGTTTGATTACTTTTGTTTGAGACTTTATGATATTTCTTAATGTGTCTAATATGGTGAACTAAATGTGTTTGGTTAGAACTAAGAAGAAATAAAATGTTAATCTTAAGGAAGGTAAAGAGAATCCTAAGTTCTCATCCCCTTATCCTCTTTTCCCTACAGATGGAGATGGGTATTGTGTTCTATGAGATGTACGAGTCGTTTGTGTATGAGGATCCTATTTTTGGGAGTTATTTTATCTGTGCGATACCTCGTGTTAGATTTAACATACTACATAACAGATCATTCCTGCACCCCCAAGATAGTCTCGATTTTAATCCATATATGTCGTACGACTTTTCTTTATCATGGTTATATTCGGACGGACATGCACACACATTTCTTGCTCATCCAACGAATAATGCTTCAACTGAGCCCGACCCAAACAATGTGCATATCCCGAGCCTCCACTTTTTGCCGTGGATCAGTTAGCCATCCAGTATGGACCACCAGGTGAGACCTTTATGCTAGCCTATGCTAATGGACTTATCCATGCGAATGGGGACGTTGGCAACTCTGCTAGTGAGTAAGTCCTAGAGGAGGAGGAGTTGAAGGAGGATCTAAAGGAGGTCCTTGGATAGGCTGAAAAAGATGTAGAGTCAGTGAACGGGCCACCTGCAGACTTACTCAATGATGATGTGTGATCTTGGAGTCAGACCATGACGACACCACACTTTTGACGGCATTCAGTTAGGAACGACTTGAGAAGCTTAAAAGAGTTATCCCTAATTTTATTATAGTATAGGAGGTGCTAAAAATGCCCAGTCGGCTAGGTTAGCCTGGGCGCTAGCTTAAAGGCTTTATGTATTATGTATCTATTATCAAGGGGTGTAGTGTATCTGAATTTGGTTAATGAGTTTGTAGATAGCTGTATTCTACAATATGTGTATGTGTGCGCATGCGCGTGTGTGTGTAGTGTATCTGAATCTGGTTAATGAGTTTGTAGATAACTATACTCTATAATATGTGTGTGTGTTGCTTCGTATGAACTACCTCGTCTTTTCAATAAAATTTCTCTTTTAAAATATATATAATATTATTTGGAAAGCGCGCGTGTGTGTATTTATTTAATTGCTTTGTATGGACTATCTCGTCTTTTCAATGAAATTTCTCTTTTAAAATATATATCATATTACTTGGAAAACGCCCACAAATTCTAATAACGACACAGACTTATATGTTATATCAAAGTTATAAGGTAAACAAGTTAGTAAAACTTTACTTCTAATATGATCATGAACATGACGTATTGAGAGTTAGATCCTTACAAACACAATCAAATTCTTAGAAATGAATTTAAATAATGTAACGTCAACATATAAAGGAGGACGATACAAATATTTTTATCAGATTAAATATTTTATTTGAGTTACGAATCTCAAAAAATCAAAGTGAGAAGGATTGAGGTTCCATGGCTTTCTTTCTCTCTTCCTCACGGCATTCTCTTTCTTTTTCAAGAAAATGGTTCGGTCATGCAGGGAGAAAGGATGATTAACGGTGATGAATTAATATTAAAGTAATACACGAAAGCTTATGTGTCAAGATTATATATATGTATATATACATATGAGGCATGTTTCATTTCTTTTTTATTCTCTAACGGCTTCGGCCAAATAAAGCAATAATAATAATAATAATAATAATAATAATAATAATAATAATAAAATTTAAATTTTGTCTAATCAAAATAATTTTTGATAAATAATTTAAATTTAATAAAATAAATAGCAATTAAATTAAATTTTAATAATTATAAAATTTTATTTAATTATTTTTGTTGAAAATAATTTTCTTAAAAGTTACATTTCAATATAATATAATAATTTATAAATAGTCAATTATTTAATTTTTAAAAATTTGGAGTCTTACATCCTACCCCACTTATAAAATTTTTTGTCTTCGAAAATTGATATAATAAAATAAGTTCAGACTCTACAAAAAGAAAATATGGTTCACGAAGAATAATACAGGTCACGCCAAGAATGTATGTTCGAAAATATTCAAGTGAACAGATAGAAACACAATCAGGCAAAGAAACATATGAACGATAAGGTATGGTCGAAAAATAATCAGATAAATTTTCGGAAAAATTCAAGGAAGAAAATTCTAATGAAGATAATGAAGGAAGAGATGACACGAGTTCGTGTAACATGAATAAAGAGAATACGTCGAAATGAATTCTTAAAATGCAACTTCTAATGTTCCCAGATCCCGTGTGTCGCATAACCTATTATTTTTATCTTGTCTATGATAATCCGTTAGTGTTCCCATATACACAAGTCATCAGTATTAAGTTGGCAAGACCTAATACTATAAGAAATGCAACGGTCGACTAACAGCATTAATCAATAAACAGTCATGCATATAAAACTCAAACTCTTGTCATTAGGACAAGTCCTTTTGCATGATAGATACTCAAAGTATGCAGTGAAGCATAATCAGTCCATTCCTAAGGCTCTAACAGGAACGAACTGCTCTGATACCATAATGTAACACCCTAACTTATAGCACGTCACGATCGTACCAAAAGTAAGGAGTTATTAACCTGTTTTCTTTTATTATCTATTTAATATTGAGCCTTTACGTCGATATCGCGTTTCAGTTTTTAAGAAAATTTTAGAGAATTATTTTTGGTAATTAAAATCACATATCAAAGATTTTCAAATAATAATAATCACATAATTACTAATAATAATAAATATTGTACAAAAAAATCAAAAGGAATTTCAGATACAATTTCTATCGCTCTGTATAAAAATAAAATCCTAATAACAAAAGCGAGGGAATTCTATGAAAGCAACTCAACACATAACTTAACTCAAATAAAACTAATAACTGTTCGCAGCTTCAAATTGAGCCCTCGAGCCTGTGTCACTGAAACGGTGGAAGATTTTGGGGTGAGAACAAACCACACGTTCTCAGTAGGGAATGGAAATGCCGTAAAAATAATGAAATAAAGTGCAAATAATTAACTTTACTCAATAAAACTATATTTTTATCAAACTCTTTGAAAATACTCTTGGTTCTACTTTAGCTAACCAATGACCTCTTTTTAAAATCTCTAAACTCAAAACAAATTCTAAATATAAAACTATTTATATTACCCGTTACTCAGCCACATACTTAATCCTCAGTCAAATGTCAATTCGTAATCACTTTAATACATTTACAAACAAATAGTACAAGCAAGAGATTCAATTCAATATACAAGCAAGTCACAACAAGACAAATAGCACAATCACAAAGAAATAAGACAAGCAAGCACAATCAAATGCAAATGTACAACCAACATGATGCATGTCTATCCCTAACACAGGCCATGAGCTGATGTGTCGGTTGCCTACCCGCTCCCGACATTACCCGGGTACAAGTCCCAGATATGACTTTCCAGATGCATACAGTGTGCTTATAAGTCAAACGGCTAGGCCGCATACAGTGTGACTTTAAGTCGTACGGTTAGGCCGCATACAGTGTGACTTCCCAAATCAATAAGCGTACATCTGAAAAACAGTTCTCAGTTTGTGGACATCCCCACTTTACATTTGGCACTAAGACCCAAACAATGTAACATCTGCTCTCCTGTGGCAGACAATCTCTTTAAGTTAATATGTTCTTTAAATCCTTGTTCTCTGCTCTCCTGTGGCAGAGATTCCTTTTCTTAAAAAAAAAAGAGCTCAAAACAATACTTAAAACAAAATCTCTCCTTACAAAATTGGATTTCAAACATTTTGTTTTTCTTAATAAATCGAGTTTAAAACAATAGAGTACACCTTTTCTCAACTAAATAAATCTTAAATAATTTAATTTTCCAAAATAAAATCTTTTAAAATAACTTTTCAAATAAAACCTCAGATTTTATAAAATTTTGGCAGTATTTCCTCTAAAAGTCACCAGCCTTTTTCTCAACAATTCTCAAATCAGTGAAATTCTTAATAATCAGAAAACAGTCACAAATAAACCGTCATCACAATAAATCCAGACCTAGCACAAGCCTAAATCAATTCAACGCTCAATACAATATCAGCTGATCAAATTAACATATCCAGTAACCAATAATTTCTCAAACAAGCTTGTAACAATATCCACTATCATTAAGTAAATCTCAATTTCACAACAATCACATTTTCACAACCTCAGTCCAAGCTGAATTCTACCAATTAATCTCTCTTAACAACTAAACCAGTCACATTCACAGCAATAATCCATACTCAATCACATCATTATTAATATATATATATATATATATATATATATATATATATATATATATATATATATATATTTGCAATTATCTAATTAACTTTGTAGGCATTCTAATCTAAAAATGTTTAACTTTAAAAAATAAATCTCCTACCTCCGTATGAAATCAAAGTCAACAAAGATTTCGAAAAAACTTTTTGACCGAGCTGCTGAAGAGAAAAACGTCAGAAATCGTCTGTACTTCCTAGAACTCCAATTGACCGAACTCAAGAGAAAAGAGAACTACGTTACCGTCAGCTTTTACCGAACAAAAATAACGTCAACGTGTAAAAGAGGACAATACGAATACTTTTACCGAATTAGATATTTTATTGGAGTTACAAATCTCAAAAAATCAAAGTTGGAAGGATTGAGATTCCATGGCTTTCTTTCTCTCTTCCTCACGGCATTCTCTTTCTTTTTCAAAGAAAATGGTTCGGTCATGCTGGGAGAAAGGATGATTAATGGTGATGAATTAATATTAAAGTAACACATGGAAGCTTATGTGTCAAGATTATATATATGTATATATACATATGAGGCATGTTTCATTTCTTTCTTTTATTCTCCCGCGGCTTCGGCCAAATAAAGCAATAATAATAATAATAATAATAATAATAATAATAATAATAAATTTAAATTTTGTCTAATCAAAATAATTTTTGATAAATAATTTAAATTTAATAAATAAATAACAATTAAATTAAATTTCAATAATTATAAAATTCTATTTAATTATTTTTATTGAAAATAATTTTCTTAAAAACTACATTTCAATATAATATAATAATTTGTAAATAGTCAATTATTTAATTTTTAAAAATTTGGGGTCTTACATCAGATATGGTTACGCTTTTAAAGTATAGACATATCTGACACATGGTCACGCTTTAAAAGTGTGCCAATAGCAAAACATATGGCTACGCTTTTAAAAGCGTACTAATAGCTGTGAGATACAGCTACACTTTTTAAGCGTATCAATAGAGGTTTATACGACTACGCTTTAAGAGAGAGAGAGGGAGAGAGTGAGAGATGAAGAGGGAAAGAGAGAGAGAGAGATATCAGAGCCTAAACTTGTCGGTTTTCATTAGAATAAGCTTGCTTTTGAACAAAGAATTAAATAGCAAGTATTTCCTTCTTTCATCACTGTCTTAGTTCTTTAAAACTCTCTAGTTAGCTCATCAATTTTATAGTGATAAACTAAAAGTCATTAAGAGAGATGAAAATCTGTTTGGTCAAGAAGGTAAAAACAATACATATTTAAACTAGATAAGTAACGAGGATCAAATTCTTTGTAACGTTACATGCATATTTAAACCAAATGCCTATTTCTGCTATTGACTGCTAGGAAAGAGTTAAAACAGTAGTATTAATTTGGTTTCAACTTTCAATAGGCATGCAGCTTTTCAATTTTCTTCTGAGTTTTATAAAAATGATTTGTAGCATGCTCTATGAATTATAATTAGCCAAACTTCAAAGATTTAGATTTGTATTACTAATTATGATATAAATGAAACGCTCGTATATGAAATAACATCAAATAGCATGCTATGGCAAACTATAATAGATGTAGTAAAAAATCAAGAACTAAAAATCAAAGAACATAATTAACTCAAATACGGAAAAGGAAAAAATAGAAACATTAAAAAATCATAACAAAAATCAAGAATCAAGAATAGCAACCAAGATAATACTAGAGAACTGCAGAAATATGCCAACCAAGAATCAAGAACAAATTAAAAATCATAGCTAAAATCAAGAACTAAAATACTTAGGAACAGACCAGAATTAACTCAAGAACAAAACAGAAAAATAAATAGAAGCAGTGAAAAATCAGACAAAAAAAATCAAGAACAACCTGAGTCAGAGGCTCCATTTTTGATAATGCAGACCGAGAGTGGCAGAGTACAGTGAGGAGTGGAGGAAGACGCGATGGCTGCCAGAAAGGGAGAGGCGCTGGACGACGACGGCTGGACGGGGTTCGACGATGGAGGGCGAAAGGGTTCGATGCGATGGCGCAGGGGATGAAGACGTTGCTACCTGCTGGCTCGATAGCGCAGCGAAAAATGGAAAGGAGTTAGGGATTTGCAGCGACGGAAGGGAGCAGCGGCGGAGGGAGCATCGACGGCGGGTTTGCAATGGCAAGTGAGCGGAGGGAGTCACCACCAAAGAGAGTCACCGCAAAAGGAGGGTTAGGAGTGCCGAAAGAGGGATTGCCGGCGAAGACATTCCGAGCGCAGCGCCGTTCTTCACGGAGTGTCGTCGTTGCGGTAAGGGCGTGGCACAATGAAAAAGGGTTACGGCGAGGCACAATGGAGTGTCGTCGTCGCGTTGGGGCTTTTGAAGGAGGAGTTAGGGCAGAGCTTACGGGTCTTTCTTTGAATGAAGAAGGATCTTTTTTTAATATGAAGTTATAACTCAGAAGGTGTACGAGCTTTTTAAAAATTTTTTTGGAAACCTTTTTGCCATGCTTTTGAAGCGCGCCAAAAGGCTTGTAGGACATGGCTACGCTTTATAAACGCCACAATAATAAAACCTTGTTGTCACGCTTTAAAAGCGTACCGGTTTCTCTCTACGGATACGCTTTTTAAGCGTGGTAAAAAAACGTGGCCAAATCTCGCATCAATTGCCACTCTCATAAAAGCGTGGCTATTGACCTTTTTTGCCACGCTTTTGAAGCGTAGCAAAAAAAACATGGCCAAATTCTATTCAATCGCCACCCTCATAAAATCGTGGCCATAGACTACTTTTAGCCACGCTTTTAAAGCGTAGCAAAAAAAAAACGTGGCCATAAGCCATTTTTCTTGTAGTGTTTCGTTAATGGAATGCACAATATATACTTATATTCAATAAAAAAAAATGACCCAAAAATAATTAATCTCTTAACTCTTTTCATCTTACAAATATTTTCATTTTAAATCTAAACTCTCAACAAGAAATGGTCTCCCAATTGAAATTCCAAGGTGTGGCATATCTTAAAGGGCTTTGACGGTAATTCGAAAAGGAAAAGTCTAGGGAGGCAGCAGTTTTATTGAATTTTAACCAGCATGTAACCAGCAGAGAAAAGTGAGTCATTGAATGAAATCTCACACCAATCTCACACCATCAAATCATTATTGATGGGTAGTTGATGGCTAATAATCACAAATATTGCTGGCCCTCTAACATTGTTCATGTGAAAAATATGCATGTATCATCATGTATGTAACAAAGTGCCTTTTATAAAAATAATAAAAATAAATAAATATTTGTTATTTAATTAATTTGATAATGAACAGTCTAAGATCTGTTTCTTCTGTCTTGGGACTCAGATAGGGATCTTGGACATGGAAGCAGCTTGATTTGCGAGTGCCATATGATTTGTCTTTCACATGCAACCTAATTTAAACAATCGAGTTTAATACTAACATGCAACGTAACATAAGTAAGACAATTTTATAAAATTTCCCCTAATTAATAGACACAACTTTGATGTACTCACCACCCATGTGCATTTTGCTGTGCCAACTTCTCTCTTATTTAAACATTATTGAACAGAGTAATTAAGAAGCAACCCTTTTGGCCTTTCGGCTTAGCAAGTTTTAAAGGTTAGGTACCTAAGACTGGCGACGCATAATTGTGTAGTTATTAGTCAACGGGTCAAATACTCAAATACCATGAACATATCCGTACTAACATACTTGAACAAATTAAATTAAAGTTCTCACAATAAGATGATGACTAATTTTATGGTGGTTATGAGTTGATATTTAAATTTTGTTTCATTTATCTTTTTATAATAAATTTTAAAAATGATTTATTTTTATATTTTTTAAATTAAATATTAATTTTTAAATTTTTTATAAGTTAAATATTATTTTTTAAACATCATAGCAATTATCGACGATAATATGACATTAACATATTTTTGATAGGGTTATCATTATCTACAATTGGCCCTTAGTTAGGTTTTGTAAAAGAGAAAAATGTTTTTCATATTCACCTCTTTTTCACATCAAGCAAAAGTCATCACTATATATTTTGATGAATTTAACTAATATACGTTATAAAAGTATAAGTTAAGATTATTAATTAAAAAAATTACATGAAAAATTGTAAAACTTAAATTTTTAATATATTTGTAATTTATTTATTAAAATAAAAAATAAAAAGTTCTACTAATAATAGTTTTAAGTTGTATTTTTAAAATACATATTAGTTAAATTAAGAAAAATTATAAAAAGAAAAAAATGGCATAAAAAATACATAGATCTGTGGTTTAGTTGGTGGAGGCTTATGCCCTCATAGAAATTGATGAATCTTATTATAATGTAAAAATTAAATTTTCAGAATAATCCAGCCATCACTTATTATATTATATTATATCCTTAAATACTAGTAATGGGTAATAGACTAATTAATCATTTGTATCTTTTTGCCAAACAATAAAGATGTAATCCAAAAAGTGCTACCACAATAATAAGGTGATTGGTTTGAATTTTTATAATATAAAAGGGAGAGGGTAGGGAAGAGGAGGTGCATTGATTTCTACAGTGGCAAAAGATACGTATCCTTTTCTTAGTATTAAAATGGAACTTAGATGATTGGAACCATGAATAGCTGCTTCACCATATGTAGCAGATCCCGAAGTTCCTAGGATAGCAAGAAAATAATGACATTTCTAATATATATAAAACAATAAAATAAAAAGAAGAAAGAACATACTTTCTCTTATAAAAAACAGATTCGTTTGGTTTTGGTTACAGCTTATTTAGTGTAGACTACAAGTTTGATTGTTTGTTGAATGGACTATAATTATTTATTCCAAGATATAGTTAAACTTAAGAAACTAACCATTTATTTGAATATATCCAATTATCATCATTCACTTGAATTTGCAATTTTGCATTGTGGATACCCATTTATTTTTTTCCCCACTCAAAAGTCATCTAATTTAATCCCATAACTAAATAAAGGACTCTGCTGTAATTTCATCAAATTTAAGGAGAATTTAATGCAATTGAATGAAAAATTTATTATGGTTGGTCTTGAATCTATGCCTACAAAGCAGACAAACAGAGTAGCACATGGTTGTATTGAAGCAATTTAATATACCGTCTTATAATCTTAATAGTAAGATACAAAAGCTAAAATCCTACTCCCACAGGTACCACCACATTTAATCTCATTTAGAAGTGACAAAAAAAGCATAGTAGATCAACAAAGAAATAAGAGTCCAGTTTTGGTTTTAGGTTGTCCGTCTACTTTAAATCAGACACAAAGAAGTCATCATGATTCATGATCTAGTTCTAAGTTACATAGATTATATTACGAGTTTTATATTTTTTAAAGATATAACTATTAAATAGTTTATAAAACGAGATATTTTTATTTTTTGAACTAATTTTTATAGTTAATTTAAATTTATTCAATCTTAATTATAATATAGTATTATAATCTATTCAATTTTTGTTGGTCATTTGCTTACACATATTCACATACTAAAAGACTATTTATAGTGAGAAAAATTTATTACAAATATGACATCTTTTAAAGATATAATCTCTAAATAATTTATAATGTTAGATATTTTTCACCTTTAACTGCAATAATCTATCTCACTGGCTTGTGGATATTGTCAGTTTTGACATTCTGGGTCTTACAATTTTATTCTTGATAGTAGAAATGATAATAAAACTCACAACACTTACCCATTAAAATGCGTTCATAAGGGAGATGTCTGCACATTCTTATAAGTTATATTTCATTATCCTTTTTAACTGATGTGAGATTTCACATTTCACCCCTAATAGAATTCAACGTCCTTGTTAGCACAAAGATTTTAATACTGTCTCTAATACCATATGTAACCGCACAATCCACCCGCTTGTAGATATAGTCTGTTTTGGTACTCCAAGCATCATATTTTTGTTATTGATGGTAAGAATAATGACAAATTCTCCATATTCACCTATTAAAATGCGTCCACAAATAAATACGTATCCACATCCTTATAAGACATGTTTTATTCTTCTCTAATTGATGTGAACTTTTATATTCCACAATTGTCACTTCTAACTAATCCTAACTCTAATTTTTCTAGCCCATGACCCATCCTACCATTGCACTCACCACCGCACTAGCTACCACCACCTCCTTCCTCCACCTTATCACCACGTCCACTCCCATACTCCTACTAAATTATTTTTTATTGTCACCACCACCTCGTCTCTTGTCCTCACTCTTACCCTTACCTTTGTCACCAACAAGAACAATATAACACACTCTACCATTCAATATCATTTCGTTACCATTGCTTCTGTCGCAAGTCTATCACCACTTAATCCTTCAAACACTTCATCAATAATAACCAGTTTTTAAATTTATTTAGAGAGAAAGAAAGAGAGAGAGAGATGTGAAAAGCAAGATGAAAGCAACTGTGTCCTGTGTTGGTGGGAGTACTTCTGTCTCTTTCAAATCTCGCCACCCTTCTTTAGAACGCTTTCTTGGATATCTCTTCACTTTCGATGATTGCAAGAAGAAGTCGACTGAAGGACTGAAAGAAGAAGGAGGAATTTTTAGGAAGTTACTTTTGCTCTTAGCAAGAAAATGAAAAAACATGGAGGATTAGGAGTTGGACTGATGATGATAAATTGAAATAACGATATAGGATCGAAAGTGAGGTTTTAAAATTGAAGTAAGAGTTTAAGATAAGTTGAGAAATTTTTAGTTTATAAATATTATTTTTGTCAAAGATGAATTTATTCAAACATTAACGTCTCTTAATAAGAATACTATTTTAAAAATTTATTGTAATATTAGAGAATTTTAAAAATAAAAAATCATTAAAAATAATTTTAAAAATAAAAAATTATTGAAAATAATTTTAATTTTAAACAAAATTCTTGATAACCATAACAAAACTTTATCCCATTTTTAATTAACCAAGTAATACATATTGTTACGGCCTGGCCCAAAGGAAACTTGGGCCGACCCGACCTACTAACCACCCGACCTGAACGGTCGGATGAGGCACTCATATCCGGCCCGAACACGCGTCCGGGACAGCTGGCCGCCACAGCTGTACAAGGAAACTTCGAGGAAGGTGGGTTCTGCCCTCGTGGGACCCACATCTGACATAGTATATAAGGGGAGGGTCCTACCCCTCCCCCAAGGTACGTCACACATTCCACTTAACCTATTTCTCGCCTGCACACTAACTGACTAGAGCGTCGGAGTGTCTTTGCAGGTGACACCCCCTCTTTCCTCAACGAGAGTTCGGCTTCCCGGCAGATCCGATCCCAGGACAATCACGAACGAAACGTTCCCACCTCCTCAAACCTCCACCTAAACCGTTCGGAAACCATTC
The DNA here is from genome assembly GCF_003086295.3 of Arachis hypogaea. Classification (NCBI taxonomy): domain Eukaryota; kingdom Viridiplantae; phylum Streptophyta; class Magnoliopsida; order Fabales; family Fabaceae; genus Arachis; species Arachis hypogaea. The sequence goes on along the minus strand of NC_092045.1, from coordinate 33,580,162 downwards.
GCGGAAGGGGGAAACGCGCACCTCTTTGTCGTTGCGAGCCAGGGCATCCTGAGCCGAGTTACCGACCTCATCGGCCACAACCCCCTGCTCGGAAGTGGCCTTGCTCTTGTCCTCGGGGGGAGCAGCCGACTTCTCATTGGCCGCCTCATCGTCACTTGCGCACAAAAAGGTCTGGAACAAGTCAGGGAGACCCTTCACCTCGGCAGACATCCCCACTGTAACAGGACAAGAAGATTGTTTAGTCACAGTGGAGTATTGGAAAAAGCAAGAAACAAAAGTAAAGCTCAAGTTAAAACTGCTCACAAATATAGTTCCGACCGACTTCCCGATCACCCATGAGGAGGCGAGGATTCACATGATTCCTCCCGAAGACTGCCAATAACACGTCGGCAATCTTCCTATCCACGGCGGACATACCCTTATAGGACACTTTAATAAAGGCATTGGATCCCGCCCCGAAGCTCCAATACGTCGGGATGAGGCGTTCCCCTCTAACGACAACCAGAAAGGATGACGACCTTTGACGGGACGCACCTTGAAATACTTATCTTTGAACCCGTGGTAGGAGTCCTCAAACAAGCCAAAAATCCTCTGACTTTGGGCAGATCGGAAGGACATGAATCCCTTCTTATGTTTCCCTTCCTTCCAAGGGTTTGTAAGGTTGAAAAAGAAAAGAAAAACGTCCACAGACACCGGCAACTCGAGATATTCACAAACCATCTCGAAACAGCGGATTGAAGCCCAACTGTTCGGATGCAGCTGCGACGGTGCCATGGAAATCCGGCCCAGAAGAGCCATTTGGAAGGCGGAGAAAGGAATACGAACCCCCACTTGAGTAAACATGGATTTATAGAACAAAATCCAGTCGGCAACTCGGGGAGCATTGAAGTTGATCTCATATAAACGCTCGTGGGGAGCCGGGACGTAGACATCGTAGTTAGACTCCTCGTCGGTACCGCCGCATAAGTACTCATTTTGGCGGAACTCGGTGAGCTCATCCTCGCCCATTTGATTGGGGGAGTCCCTCAGGTCAGAAACCACCTAGGCGTAGGGATCGTATGCCGCGGGAGAAGGGGAAGCCCGGGAGGTGATGCAAGCCATACCTACACGGGGGACCATCCAGTCAGTCTAAGAGGTCGGGTACTCGGAGTGAATGCAGAAGCTATACTCAATCTATTCTGCAACTAAGACTAAACACGGCTAAAAGATAAGACCCAAACAAATCCTACCCTAGAATGGCAACCTCCCCCTAATACACCTACTTAGGGCCTAAGATCATGCAAAGCAAAAACAAACGGCATGCACAAAAAGGAAGCAATGACAGAAGCAAAGGAACAACGAAAGAGGATAAGAAAGATGCACAATTACCTGTACTGATAGTAAAGATCCGAAAGGAAGACAACAACAACGCCTTGGAGCTGCTGAGGGAGAAGAAGATGGGGATAGCTAAATTGGAAACGAAGGGATAAACGCCAAATGAATACCAAAGGCGTCACAAAACTGTTTTAAAACTACCACCAAAAGGAGCGCGAAAGCCGAGGGACATATCAGTCTTTGCACGAAGGATTTTAAACCCATTATGAGCATTTAATGCTCGACACGAAGAATGAGGCGATGAATGATCGCCCCAGTAACAAACAGGCATGCGCGCAAGAGGCACGTCCCCCCCCCCCCACGCGACTATTACTGACGCGTTGGGGGCACTGTTACGGCCTGGCCCAAAGGAAACTTGGGCCGACCCGACCCACTAACCACCCGACCTGAACGGTCAGATGAGGCACTCATATCCGGCCCGAACACGCGTCCGGGACAGCTGGCCGCCACAGCTGTACAAGGAAACTTCGAGGAAGGTGGGTTCTGCCCTCGTGGGACCCACATCTGATATAGTATATAAGGGGAGGGTCCTACCCCTCCCCCAAGGTACGTCACACATTCCACTTAACCTATTTCTCGCCTGCACACTAACTGACTAGAGCGTCGGAGTGTCTTTACAGGTGACACCCCCTCTTTCCTCAACGAGAGCTCGACTTCCCGGCAGATCCGATCCCAGCACAATCGCAAACGAAGCGTTCCCGCCTCCTCAAACCTCCACCCGAACCGTCCAGAAACCGTCCAACCGAACACATGATTTCAACAAAATTTTCTAAATTTGGGTAATAGATGATTCTATAATCTATATAACAAGAAAATACCCATAAATCATAAAAAAGATCACAAATCACAATAATAAAATATACAATAATTCTAAAAAGTAATTAGTCCTCTCTCTCGCCTCTCCTTAAATCTCACCCTCATAAAAACTTTATTTTTCAATTGGAGTCACTCATGTAGAATTATATAAAATTGAATACTAAACAGTAATGGTTAATATGAAGTAAAATGAGCTGTGATAATCCTAAAAATAGTTTTGTTTTTTAAACTTCTTCTTTTTTTTTTAGATTGAGCAACAAATTATTTTATTCTTTCTTTTCTTTTCTTTTTTTCTCTATAATTCTATCTCACTTCACTTTTTTTGTTTCTTAGAGAATCTGCAAAATTATTTCTCCTAATAATAAGTGAAAGAAAATAAATCCTTAGCAAAATCAGTGAAGATATTATAGAAAAACTTAATAGTATATAATACAGAGAAAATATAACATATTAACCAAAGTTCAAGGAAAAATCAGTGATATTTATGTGTGTCTATATATATTATTACCTAACTTTTACTAAAGACAATTTAAGTAGATCTTTTTATTATTATTTTAGAAAGTTGATGTTTTTATATGTTAAGACTTGGAATTAAATTTATTTTTCTGGCCTCATCATCAATTCATCATCATATGCAATGAAAGTGGGTTCCCCACTCAATGCCAATATGCCATATTTTGTTTGTTTATTTATTTATTCCCTCATATGATTTTAAGCATGGACACAATTTTGACCATATACAATTAAACACTGTTTTTGTGGTGGGTTTAATCACTGCATTTTATTTAAAGTTGCTCAGCTGCTTCAAGGTGGAAATCTTTGTGGAACCCACCCTCTGAAGTTCCACCCAAAAAATCCCACCCACCCAAATAACTGTAAAGTAACTACTCTACCTTCTTTCTCCTTATAAGTTATAACAAAATAGAAATAAGGAGTTTGTTATATAGAGATAGAGATGGATTAATTGGTTGTACTTATTAGTCTTTAATTTGATCTAGTACACTTAGTAGAGTTATATCATTGTGTTTTCTTTCTAATTATTATATGAGATGTACGAAAATTAAAATACATTTCATATAAAATATGTGTACGTTTTAATCTAATAATAATACATAGGATATATAACCATAATATTTAAAAATGAATACATTAGTCTACATACCAAAGACACCATGCATTATTGGTAATATAAATGTAACACTTATTGTTATCATCCAACATAATTAACAAAGTAGGTTAAGATTTGGTAACTCTCTCTTGGACATGATCAGATTCCAAGAGTTTTTTTTTTTTTTTTTAATGGAATATTTATGAATTCTACTCTACATATTTCTTTTTGAAATAACAATTCTCCTCCCATTTTTTTTTTCTATTTTTCAATGTTAACTTATTGCTCATCTTCAATACTGCTTTCAGTTATCGATACAAATTTAATTCAAATTGAAAATAGATTGACTGTATTTCTACTTTAGAAGTTTTAACAATACAATTAATGAAGATAAATACGTGATTAGTTGTTACTAGCATGGGTTTCAGTTATTTCTTTGTTATTCTTCGTTTTTTTTTTAGTAAAGTGATAAATAAAATGCCTGAAATTTATATTTCAAATAAATTAATTATTGAAAAATAAAGTACCAATAAAATATAGTAAATATAGATAAATTAATTTAAATTAAAACCTAGCTTCTACTTTAATTATAAAAATTAATTTAAAAATAATAAATCTATATATACTAAGACTTTATTAGTTTTTTTTTTTGAAAATTAATCTACTCAAAATATAAATCTTTAGAGGCTTATTTTTTATTTTACTTTTCTTTTTTAAAGCCAGCACGAAAATCAGTATGGTTCTCGCAGTGGTGGAGCTAGTACATGAGAAGGGAATTGAAGCAATACTCTCCCTTCCCAATTAATAACTTTTACAAATTAAGTCTTTAATTTTTTAATTTAGTCTCCTTAATTTTTTTCATCTTATATTTTTTTTATGTTGATCTCTTACAAACAATGTTTCTAGCTCCGTTTCTCCATTCACGACAATCTAACCATAATATATTTTTTTAATTTTCATTCGCTGTTACCAAATGCTTCATCTATAACTACTATATATGTAATTAAAGGAGGTTCCATGGCATAGATTGCAAAAAGTATCTATACATATAGATATTATTTGGCATCATTTTTATGCCAACACTTGGCATTATGAAATTTGTGCAATTCTTAAATGAAATAAGATAACTGACATGGATCAGAAAATATAATAATTTGTTTTGTAATTAAGTTTTAATTATAGAATTAATTTTTCTTATTGAACCACCAACTTGAACTATATATCAGTTAAAACTTCGTTCTTAATATTTTTGTAACCCAATGGCAACGGTTTTTTTATTTTTTTAAAATACAATTATATGTATATTTCTTTTCACTTTAATTATAGAATTAATCATATGTATATTTTTTTAAAATACAACTTCGTTCTTAATATTTCTTAATATTTTTGTTGTTATTGTTGTTGTAACTTTAGCCAATGCAAAAATAGTTCTCAATAGAAGTAAAATATTGAAGCAATAATAAAAAATAAATTAATGTTAACAAACTATGATTTTATGATCTTTTAAGAAAAAATAATTAATAGGTATCTAATATTTTATGATTTTTGGTTCTTTTAACAAATTATGAATAAACAATCATTACCAAATGTAATAATAGATTCACAAGTTAAATAAATAAATGTGTAGCTCAAATTTCTTAATATTTAACATATTAATTTTTTGTATTATCTTCAAAATATTTTACTTCTAACAATTACTTTTTTTTATTAATTAATTAAAATTACTTCAATGATAATAACAATAAAATTGAATTTTACAAAAAGTTTAATTTCAAATCAATTTCAATATTTGTATCGGATGAAGTTTGAAATAAAAAACAAAATCGTGAAATAGAATAAAAAAATTAGAACTAAAGTGAAAAGAAATATGTCCATAATTATATTTATAAAAACAAATTAAGGGAAAAAAATTTGCTCCGATCCCATATTTTTACTTGTTACTGTTAATAAGAAAGAAACTTTAATAGGTCCGTTAACCACATTTTAAAAGCAAGAACAACTTGCCAACAGAAAAAGAAAAAAGAAAAACACTCCCGTAATTAAAATTTATTAATTGCAAGACAAATGACTCCACTAGTCATATCAATGATTTCGGGTATATTATTACCATTTGAAACATTAAAAATAAACACATTTTGAGTTTTTTGAACGTTTTTATTTTTGTTTGACAACTTTTTTGTTTTTTGTTTTTTTTTTCTTTGTGATCGCAGATGTAATTTTATATTCAAATTACGTTTACAAAAATAGAAAGTTATAGTTTTTGCGTTTAATAATTAGCGTTTAACTATTAATTTTAAAAATTTATTTTCTTTCTATTAATAATATCTTTTGTATATAGTATTATTTTATTTACGGAGTATGCGCATTTTCAAGAGTCTGTACATAGTTTTTTTTCAAATATATAAAAAAATTTTCAATGGGGTCATATTCCCGAAAATTTATAAGTGTCTGGTCACACTTACGTTGTAGGGTTAACAGAGTATCGAGTCTCAACTTGGAACACGTGGTGACAAGCCACGGTACTTTACCCAGGAAAACTCATATCTCAGATAATCATTTCATATCCATTCATAAACATTTCATATAAATTCATTTTGGCCATATCGTCACTTATACATCATATAATTGCACTTTTATACATACTCAACATAACCCGGAGCAAGTGAGGCGAAACCACAACTCTTGCGTCTACCCGGGGAGCCTCTATACTAACCAACCTGGAGCAAGTGGGGCAAGACCACAACCCTTGCATCTACCAAAAAGGTACATTCTCATATGCCCAGGAGGAACAAAGAAGGGGATTCTAACCTCCTACCATCTCGCTAGGGGCAATTTTACAATACCAGGAGGAACAAAGAAGGGGATCTTCACCTTCCACCATCTCCTGGGGTCGCACTTTCGAAAAAGAGTAATCAGATGTAACATTTATTCTTTTCTTTAGCCAGTTTTTAATTTAAGTAGTATATATATATATATATATATATATATATATATATATATATATATATATATATATATATATACACAATTGCACCTTACTTCCTCATACCTAAATCGTCACCTCTCAAACTTTCTCTTCATCCCCAAGTTACCACCTATTCCTAGCTTCAACTCATTACTAGGCTTACTAACAAAATCTAGGACCCAAAGAATGAAAATAGAAATTTAGAGGTTTAAAAATCATGTTTAAAACACAAAAATCTCATTTGCTGAAAACAGGGGTCACGCATATGCGTGGGAGTGCATTTACTGAAATGTCATGTGTACGGAAGCTACCCTACCCGAATAGGTTGGTCGTGTCGCACGCAGTGGTCGCGTACGCAAGTAATGCAGAATAGCAAAAATGTTGAATGCTGCAGAATTTTCAGCTTTACCCTCCAAACTTTCGACGCACATAACGTTTTTATTTCAAAACATTTTTCATCCATTTTTCGAACGACATAAACTTCACGGACCCAATTTTCCTTTGAAACAAGTTTGAAATAATTTGGAGGTCTGAAAGCCAAGTTATGACTCGCCAAAGTTCAACCAAAAACCAATTTTTCACAAAAAAAACCTTCAAACCTCAATTTTCAATAAAAGCCAAACTCAACTCCAAACTTCTATATCCATATTCAGTTCAGCAACATAACATGGCATACCAATACAGCATTAAATTCCCCACCATCATACCATATTTAGTCTTAAGTCAATTTTACACCATTTCATACATAAATTTCCTCAACTAACTAACAAGGTCCTCAATCATTCATCATATACACATTCAATTCTTTTAGCACCTTACTAACCATTATTAAAGCATCATATACATTCCATACGTCATCCCCCATTATCAAACAACAACCAACCCCCAACTAAATTTAGAATTATTCTCAATGCAATAAACAATTTAACATACACATGCATTCATTCATATCCTATGGTCACCTAGCCTAATAGTTTTCACAGGACATTATATATTAAATACGAGAAACCTAAATCATACATTGGCCAGTTTCTCCCTAAGCTCAAAAACACCAAGAATTCAAGCTTCAAGATTCCCAATCAACTTCAATGACTCCAACCACCAAGGGTTTATTCCAAGAGCTCCAATTCACTAATTCAAACTCCAATATAACATAATTTCAATCTAATTCATACAATTCACTAAATTAGTACAAGGGTATACAAAATTTGACAAACCACAAGAGTTTAGAGTTTCCTTACCCTACCCATTGATGATTGGAGTATAATCCAACAATTATCCAATGTTAGATTGCACCTAAACCACCAAAATCACCAAAATTGGACAAATTACAAAGGTTCTTACCACTTTTTTTGGATAAAAATGAAGAGGACTCCGAGACAAATGCCTAGCTACAAACGGATCGACAGTCGGAGCTCCAGATTAAGAGATATGGTAAATAGAAGTGAGAAGTGAGGGTTAGGGTTCTTCCTTGGTGTTCCTCGCCAAATTCAGTGTGAAGCTCCAAATGAAGGGGTTTGGAGTGCTGAAGCTTGGCCAAGAGATGGTTATATGGGTTGGGCTTGGGCTCAACGTAGGTCCGTGATAAACCACTATTTTATGGTTTATATTGTGTTTAATTGTGTGAGTTTATCATGATCCTTACCCACTTATTCATTAATTTAGCATGCATTTATATTTCCTTTCTGAAATTATTAGATGATTGAAAACTGCTCCCTAGAGACTTTTAATTATGCATTTTAATTCTTCTTTATTCCATTCGATGCCGTAATCTGGTGTTAAGTGTTTCAGGCTTTATAGGGCATGAATGAGTTGGAGATTGGAAAGGAAGCTAGCAAAAATGGAAGGAACACGAGAAATCGAGGAGATAACCAGCGAGAAGTGACGCGGCCGCATGGCTCACGCGTTCGCGCGAAAGAGACGAAATCGCAGTGACGCGGCCGCATGGCTCACGCGACCGCGCAGATTGGAAAAGCACAAGTGACGCGGAAGCGTGGACGACGTGAACGCGTGGCAGGGAAAAACGCGAATGACGCGTCTGCATGGATGACGCGATCGCATGACATGCGCGATCTGCATAATCTGCAGAATTCGTTGGGGGGGCGATTTTGGACCCTATTTTGACTCAGTTTTCGGCTCAGAACAGCAGACTAGAGCCAGAGAACATGCAGAAACCAGGGACAACAATTCATTCTAGACAGTTTTAGTTTTAGATCTAGTTTTTACTCCTCCTCTAGGTTTTTCTCTCTACACATTCATAGTTCTTAGGATTTTATTTTTCTACCACTTTTTGCATTGGGATACTGAGAAGCGTTATTACTTCATCAAGACTTCGTCATTCTAGTTCATTTTCTTTACTTGGCTTTACTCTTCCATGTCCTTTGCTTTGTTTAATTTTACCATTGGAATATTTTTAGGATTATTTAATACAAGAATTACTTTTATTTTTAATTGATTATTTTGATTTTTATTTACAATGTCTTTCTTCAATTCCCTTTCATATGTTATGAATTTTACATTCACAATGAGCGAGTAGTTCCCTAACTTGATGGGGAGTTGATTGAAAGGAACCCTTGAGTTGGAAGGCTTAAAAGAAAGATTGTAATTGGGTTTATTGTTGGATTGCTCTCTAGTCACTAACACCTATCCCTTTTAATTAAGTGGGTTGAAACTTGTGAACGGACGTAGCATTCCGACTTGTTTGACTTTCCCTTACCTAGTAAGAGATAACTAAACATGATAACCTTTAATTATCAATTAATCTAGAGAGTAATTCAACAATACTGGGACTTCCAACTAATTAACTCCCAGTCAAGGCTTTTATTTACATTATTCAAATTCTCCAATTTTTTTCTGTTTACTCAACTCAAACCTTTTTGAAAACATCTGATTAATAAAATAGCACACTTTTCTGCAACTCGTTGGGAGATGACCTGGGATTCATACTCCCAGTATTTTAATTTTAAATTTCTGTGACACCTTTCTAAATTGATAAGTGGATTTCTGGCGAGTTAAGAACTATAGTTGCAATGTATATATTTTAATAATTTTTTAATTCGCCAATTTATGCCCGCATCAATTTTTGGCGCCGTTGCCGGGGAGTTGCAATAGATTGCTAGAGTTATTAATTAGAATTTATTTATTTGCATTTTATTTTATTTTTGTCACTATGAGCTGTACGTTTCTTTCGTTAAATGACGCGTTCACTTCCTGATCCAAGCTTGCCAGTATTTGACCCTGAAATTGAAAGAACTCTTTCACGTATAAGGCAAGCTCGGCGTCGACGACTCCTCTTTGAGGACAAACTTGAACCGTCATCTAAGGAAGAAACAAGCTCCCTCTCTACTGATCCAGTTCATTTACATGCAGGTGACATGGCAGCGCCCAGAAGAGTCACTATCCAGGAGGAAGGAGCCCCTGATTTTACGCTCCAACCATTCCAGGCATACCACCCAGCAGTAGCTGTAGATTTTGAATTAAAGTCTTCACTACTCAACTTGATGCCCAAGTTTCATGGCTTACCTGCTCAAGAGCCTATCAAGCATCTTAGGGATTTTCAGAATGCTTGTTCTACTGTTAAGCGTAATGGCACTGATAAAATCTCCATTCTGTTGAAAGTCTTCCCGTTTTCTCTTGAGGGAAAGGCAAGAGAGTGGTACTACACTCAACCCCTAGCAAATGTATCCAACTGGGATACACTCAGAAAAGAATTTTTGGAAAAATTCTTTCCATCTGAAGTTACTGATAAATTGAGGAAAAATATTTCCACAATTGTTCAGGATGACAACGAGACTCTCTTTGAATACTGGGAGCGCTTCAATAATATTCTGGAAGCATACCCCCACCACAGGATTGACAAGATAGTGTTACTCAGTTATATCACATAGGGCATGAGGCCCCAAGATAAGACCACATTGGAAAGTGCTAGTAATGGGTCTATGAAGAAGAACAAGACCACTGATGAGGCATGGCAATTGATCAGCGACTTAGCTGAATTTACTAGGAACCACAGGCAGAAACAAGGCCGTTCAAAAGCTACTGCAGAAGTATCCTCTAGCAGAGAGACTGCTGCTCTAGCTCAGAGTATCTGTGAAATGACCAACTTACTGAAGCAGATGCAATTAAATCAACAACAAGTTCAGCAAGCTCAACCTTCCCCACCACAGCAAAGCCAACAGTTAGTCCCACAGAGAGTTTGCGGAGTCTGTGCTGATTATAGCCATTATACCGATGAATTCCCGCAGCTCCAACAGGAAGACAACATGGTGGCATCCACTCATAACTTCTATGACCGCCCCAACCAAGGGTACAATCAAGGTGGAAATCATAACCATGGATGGCAAGACAATTCTAACCAGAATTGGAGGGACAACAATAACAGAGGAGGCAGAGATAATCAGGGAAATCAGAGGTGGAATAATAACCACAACAGGCAGCAGAATCAATCTTACAGAGCACCTCACCTGAGGTAATTCCAAGGACCACAGAATACCCAATAGCAGACCTCTCAATTTACTCATCCTTCTTCATCTCCTAATGAAGAGTTACTACAATCTTTTGAGTGGAGACAATAGACCATGGAAAATATTATGAATAGCATTAATGCCAGTCTAAATGGTCTAACCTCTACTTTGCAAGCTCTTGTTTCACAGATTGGATCAATGCGAAATTCCAGTAACCAACCCTCAAGCTCTGGTGGACTCCCCTCTCAACCATTACCCAACCCAAAGGGTGGTATTAATGCCATCACCCTAAGGTCCGGAACCACATTGCAAGAGAGGAATCAAGAAGAACCAACTCCATCTGAACACACCTCAGCTGAAGAGGTAGTGAAAATAGAAGATGTTGAAGAAGAAAAGAGCATGCAAGACATGGCTGAAGAAGAAGACACCAAATCACAGGAAGAAGCACCAAAGGGTGCAGACACTATAGAGGACACCGTTCCTATTCCATTTTCACAACTTGCAAGGAAGCCCAGGAAACAGTTGGAACCTGATCCCAAAATGGTAGAAATATTCAAAAAGCTTGAGGTAACTGTTCCTCTTTTTGATGTTATTCAACAGGTACCTAAATATGCAAATTTTCTAAAAGATTTGTGCATACATAAAGACAAAATTAATGAATTAGAAACTATTCCTTTAGGAAGTTTTATATCTGCTTTAATGGGAAATTTACCTGAAAAGTGTAGTGACCGAGGTCCTTGTATAGTTAGTTGTACTATTGGTGGTGTAGTAATTTATGATTGCATGTGTGATTTAGGAGCATGTGTTAGTATAATGCCTTTATCTGTATATGATGTTTTGAGGCTCCCTCCCTTAAAAAGGTCGGCAGCTCGTTTTGTGTTAGCAGATAAAAGCATTATTACAGTGGCTGGAGTTGCTGAAGATGTTTTAGTGAACATTAAAGGGCTCACATTCTCCACTGATTTTTATATCTTGGAGATGCCCCATAATGACTCAGATAAGCCATCATCAATCCTACTTGGGAGACCATTCCTGAAGACATCAAAATTCAAATTGGATGCTTTTTCAGGAACATACTCTTTTGAAATAGATGGCCAAATGGTAATCTTCAATCTGAATAGAGTCATAAACAATCCTCCAGAAGATCATTCTATCTTCCAGTGTGACATCATAGATGAAACCATAGCTGAAGTTCACCAGGAAGAGTTTGAGGATAAGTACATAGGACAAGGTCCAAGTGTGGGGAATTCTGAGGACAATGCAGGTACTCTACCACTGCCACTAGTTCCAGATAATCCAGAGCCAGACCATGACCAGAAGTTGGAATTGAAACCCCTCCCTCCACACCTCAAATATGCTTACCTTGAGGACCAGCGGAAGTTTCCAGTTATCATTGCATAGGACCTCACTCCTGAACAGGAAGAGTAGTTACTTAGTGTGCTGAGGAAGCACAAGAAAGCAATTGGGTGGAGTTTAGCAGACATAGTAGGCATCAATCCTCAAGTTTGTGAGCACAGGATATTTTTAGAAGATGGAGCAAGACCTGTTCGTCAACCCCAAAGAAGACTGAACCCCACTATTTTAGAGGTTGTCAAGAAGGAAGTGACCAGACTATTAGAGACATGTATTATCTACCCCATCTCAGACAGTGAATGGATGAGCCCAGTACAAGTGGTGCCCAAGAAGTTTGGAGTAACTACAGTGAAGAATGAGCATGGAGAGCTCATAGCAACCAGAGTACAGAACGCCTGGAGGGTCTGCATTGATTACAGGCGTCTCAACCAAGCTACCCGTAAGGATCACTACCCTCTTCCATTCATTGATCAAATGCTGGATCGCATGTTAGGTAAATCACATTATTGCTTTTTAGATGGTTACACAGGTTATTTCCAGATTCATATAGCTCCTGAGGATCAGGAAAAGACTACCTTTACATGTCCTTTTAGGACTTATGCTTACAAGAGAATGCCTTTTGGCCTGTGCAATGCACCAGCTACCTTCCAGAGGTGCATGATGAGTCTTTTCTCTGATCTTATTGAGGACTGTATGGAGGTTTTTATGGACGATTTTAGCGTTTATGGTGATCCTTTTAGCCTTTGCTTAGATTGATTATCTAGAGTATTAGATAGATGTGTCAATACAAACCTTGTATTAAATTTTGAAAAATGTCACTTTATGGTAAAACAAGGGATTGTACTGGGACATGTTGTATCTAATACTGACATTTCTGTAGATCCAGCAAAGGTGGATGTTATTTCTAGTTTGCCTTACCCCTCTTCTGTGAGGGAAGTCCATTCATTCCTTGGCCATGCAGGTTTTTACAGGAGATTTATTAAGGACTTTAGTAAGGTAGCACTTTCCTTATCCAGATTACTACAGAAGGATATTGAGTTCGAGTTCAGTGAGGATTGCAAACAAGCGTTTGATAAGCTGAAGACCGACCTGACCCAAGCTCCAATTGTAAGAGGACCAGACTGGAACCAGCCGTTTAAAATCATGTGCGATGCTTCCAACCATGCAGTAGGAGCAGCGCTGGCTCAGTGTGAAGGTAAGGATCCTTTTGTTATTGCTTATGCGTCTAAGACTTTAGACACTATCCAGTCCAATTATACTACTACTGAGAAAGAGCTTCTTGCTATTATTTTTGCTCTGGATAAATTCCGAGCTTATTTACTTGGTACTAGAGTAGTAGTGTATTCGGACCATGCAGCTTTAAAGTATCCATTAGCTAAAAAGGAGTCCAAACCAAGGCTCATACATTGGATACTGCTATTACAAGAATTTGATTTAGAAATAAAGGATAAGAGTGGTAACGAGAATCTAGTGGCAGACCACTTGAGTCGCCTTGAGCACATTAAGGATGATTCTACTCCTATAGATGATAATTTTCCATTTGATAACCTGCAAGCAGTATCTGAAGTAGTCCCTTGGTACGCACCTGTAGCTAATTATCTAGTTAGTCGCACATTTCCTCCACACTTTTCTAAGCATCAAAGAGACAAGCTGAAAAGCGAGTCTAAATATTATATATGGGATGACCCATATTTATGGAGATGTGGCACTGATCAGGTAATTAGACGTTGTGTGCCTCAATCAGAATTTCAGTCCATTTTAGAGGCCTGTCACTCATCTGAGAGTGGAGGACATTTTGGCCCTCAAAGAACAGCTAGAAAGATTTTAGAATGTGAATTCTGGTGGCCTACTCTTTTTAGAGACGCTGCTGAGTTTTGTAAATCTTGTCTCCCATGCCAAAAATTTGGTAATATATCCAGGAGGGATGAGATGCCTCAACAAATTATGCTTTTCTGTGAAATTTTTTATGTTTGGGGCATTGACTTCATGGGTCCATTCCCAAATTCTAATGGTTATTTTTATATATTGTTAGCTGTGGATTATGTTTCCAAATGGGTGGAAGCAATTCCTACCTGCACTGATGATGCTAACACTGTTGTTTCCTTTGTGAGAAACCATATTATTTGCTGCTTTGGATCACCACGAGCAATCGTGAGCGATCAAGGCACCCATTTTTGTAACAGGAGACTAACAGGATTAATGAAGAAGCATAGGATAATTCATAAGGTTGCAACAGCTTACCATCCTCAGACCAATGGGCAAGTCGAGGTGTCAAATAGAGAGATAAAGCGTATCTTGCAGAAGATAGTCAAACCTCATAGAAAAGACTGGAGCCCCAGGCTACAAGATGCACTATGGGCATATAGGACAGCATATAAAACACCCATTGGGATGAGTCCTTTCCGCTTAGTTTATGGAAAAGCTTGTCATCTCCCAGTTGAAGTAGAGCACAGAGCCTTTTGGGCAGCTAAGGAGTCCAACATGGGAATTGAGAAAGCCGGAGTTGAAAGGAAGTTGCAACTGTAAGAACTGGAGAGCCTTCGCCTAGAAGCTTATGAGAACTCAAGAATATACAAGGAGAAGATGAAGGCTGTACATGATCAGCACATCAAGAGAAAAGAGTTCCAGCCTGGGGATTTAGTCCTCCTTTACAAATCTCGACTGAGGCTCATGCCAGGCAAGTTGAGATCAAGATGGGAAGGTCCATACAGAGTAGAGAAGGCCGAACCATACGGAGTTTATCACCTAAGCCATCCTTCAAGCTCTGAACTCATCAAAGTTAATGGACAACGTCTGAAGCTGTACCATGGCGAGACGATGCAGAAAAATAAAGAGCTTGAGATCTTCCTCTTGGAATATCCCCACATGGCAGAAGATTGAGCTAGTGGAGCGTCCAACTTACGGATGTTAAAGCAAAGTGCTAGGTGGGAGACAACCCACCATGGTATGATCGTTCTTTTCTTTATTTTTAGTTTTTCTATTTAATAACTCTTCTCTTTATCAGCACATTTCGTGCATCTGCATTTGCATAATTAAAAAAAAAAGCCACGCGACGCGACCGCATCAGTGACGCGTCCGGGTCGAAAGGAGAGGGGAGAAAATAAAAACGAACAAAGAGTCACGCTGGAGCGTGGCATGAGGCGTGCCAGTGGCACAATTCGTCCCACGCGACCGCATCGCTGACGCGTCCGCGTCATATGGGAATAATGGCCCCCCACGCGACTGTGTGCCCCACGCGACCGCGTGCCCTGATTTTCGACGTAAAAAGGGGTGCACAACGAATTATTGTGCGAGCGTGGTGCTGGATTAGTGCTGGACACACAATCCCTATCACTCGACCGCGTCACTGACGCGTCTGCGTCATTCCTTTCTGAAGCCCACTCACGCGATCGCCTGCCCAACGCGATTGCGTCACCCCAAATTTGGCAAATATATAAATTCGAACAGAGAGTTGTGCAGGCGGGAGGCTGCACTCGCGCCAGAAGCATAACATGGGTCACGCGACCGCGTGACCAACGTGACCGCGTTAACTGAATTCAAGCGCAATCACGCGAACGCGTTCCCCACGCGGCCGCGTCGCTTGCGCCGCACAGCTCAACCTAAATTGCCAAAATATCTTATCTTTCTCTTCTCCAAATCCTAATTTTTCTTTTCCCTCCTTATTTCTTCCTTCTCCCTTCTTCCTTCTATCTCACCTTTCACTCTCTCTCACCTCCATTAACAAGGTTTTATTTTCTTCTTCCCTCCTTCCTTTTCTATCATTCTTCTTATTTATATGTTATTTTCTTTTCTTTTCTTTTTATTTTCATTATCCATCTTTTCTTTCTTCTTCTTTCCTTTTTACATGGCGTTAGAAATTTATTTGAGTCATTATTCCTCATTATATGCTTGTGGATTGTTGCAAATTGTTTGGCAATTATATATTATTTTCTTTAAAGGGTTGCTTGCATGTTTACTTTAATACTTTCTATACCTTATTTCCCATGCATGCTATGTGTTTGTGAAAAACCCATATGGCATTATGCACCTCTCTATTATACTTTCTACTATTCAATGCTTGCTTTTCATAAACTCCCTTTACTATTGTACTAATTGAATTTAATTGTCAATACAACCTGGTGATTTATTACAAGTAATGCTTGGTCTATGCTACTCACGCCCTTTTCCGGCATGCCAATAAACACCTTGCATTCACTTGTCATTATATGCACTAGCTATTTTCCATCGATGATTTTTTACATGTACTCATGAGCATGTGTTAATGTCAGTTACATCTTAATGTGCATCCATCACCACCTTTTCCATTCCCTTCCTTGCTATATCTGTTTGACTTTAAATTACTTTCTCTTTCCTTTTTCAGGATGGCCACCAAGAAAGGTAAGGCGAAAGCTACTCCCAAACCCCCAGCAAAAAGAGGAACTAAAAGAGCATTAGTGGCAGAACCTTCTTCAACTGCAGTCATGCCCTCAACAAAAAGAGTTAAGAGGATCATAAAGGTTGATAATCGAAAGGTTGGATCGGCAAGAACAGAAAGCAAAGTTAAGAGAGCGCCGTAACAACCGCCAATTCAAACACCTCAGGGAGCTACTTAGAGGAGATTGCAAAGACTCAGACACCCCAGAATCCACTTCTTTTACAGCACAGGGAGCCATGATGGTCCCGATTGTGGAGATACTGCTACCAGCACACCCTTGTTCCTGACAGATGGCACCGGGGACAGTGCAAAGCCTTAAGTGTGGGGAGGTCGGTCATTACCTAACTTCCGGAGGTAATTTCTCTTTCCTAGCACCAATAAATTAGGATATTTTAGTTAGATTTTCTTTCTTTTATAGAATAGGATAAATTTCATAGTAATAGGTTAGTTGCATGCATGTTCTACTTGATTGAAAAGACAATAAGTTTCTTCTAAGACTCTATCTTTGGAACAAAATTTCACTAATTTTAATTAAAATTTTTTTATGATAAATCTGCTTGAAGTTGTATTTGGATCATGATGTTTGAGCTAAAGAACACACAACCTGTGAAGATTTGAGCCTTTATGCATGGTTATATTATTTAACCATAATTATTTTATTCTTGTGTGTTTACTTCTCTATGATTGTAATCTATATTTTGTTTCATCCTATATGTCCAATATTTATTATGTTTGTATACTTGCATATGATTGAGGCCATTATTTGTTTAAACTCACTTATCCAAATTAAGCCTACTCTTTTCAATTACCTTTGTTAACCACTTTGAGCCTTTAAATCCCAATTGTTCTATATTTTACCACATTACTAGCCTTAAGCGGAAAAACAATTGTATATCCTAAATTGAATCTTTGGTTAGCTTAAGATAGAATTGTGTATGCTAGTTAAGTATGGGAAATTGTGGGAACAAAAGTTATTAAGGGAATGTGTCATGATAACACAATGGGAATTTGGATACCTACTCATGTGAAACTTTAAGAATTAAAAATCTTTGTGCATTGATAAGCTATGTTTATTTTTATGTCTATATTAAAAAAAATCAATAAATAAATAAGGGGACAAAATTACCCCAATGCTGAATTGAGAATTCAAAGATCAATGCACATATGATAAAAAAAAATTTGATACATGAGTATGGAATGTAAAAGGGAATTCTGGGTAGCTAGGTAAGAATTCTAAGGTTATATAAAACATATAGGTTGGGTTAAAGCTTGGGTTAATTAAAGATTCAATTTATAAGCTCACTTAACCATATATATATATCCCTACCCTTACCTTGGCCCCATTACAACCTTGAAAAGAGCTCATGATATTTGCATTGGTATATTAACTATTGTTGATTGGTTAGGAGAAGAACAAAAGTTAGAGAACATGATTAGAGAAGGATAGAGTGATTACCTTATACACTAGAGAGATTAGAGTGTACATACATCATCAGTGAGGGGTCAATGCTTGAATTTCCATGTTCCCTACTTTCATGAGCTATCTTCTTGCACTTTTATCTGTCTTACTGTATAATGATAGAATTAGTGGAATTTGATTTGTAATTGTTTTGAAGAGCTTATTTACTTTTGATCAAGTGGGCAAGAATCATATAGTTGCATTCATATATATAGGTTGCATTGCATTGCATGAGTTTCTACATGTTCATACTAATTTATCTTATCTCCTTCAATTAAGCATGAGGACATGCTAATATTTAAGTGTGGGGAGGTTGATAAACCACTATTTTATGGTTTATATTGTGTTTAATTGTGTGGTTTTATCATGATCCTTACACACTTATTCATTAATTTAGCATGCATTTATATTTCCTTCCTGAAATTATTACATGATTGAAAACTGCTCCCTAGAGACATTTAATAATGTATTTTAATTCTCCTTTATTCCATTCGATGCCGTAATCTGTGTGTTAAGTGTTTCAGGCATTATAGGGCATGAATGAGTTGGAGATTGGAAAGGAAGCTAGCAAAAATGGAAGGAACACGAGAAATTGAGGAGATAACCAGCGAGAAGTGACGCGACCGCATGGCTCATGCGTTTGCGCGAAAGAGGAGAAATCGCAGTGACGTGGCCGCATGGCTCACACGACCGCGCGGATTGGAAAAGCACAAGTGACGCGGAAGCGTGGACGACGCGAACACGTGGCAGGGAAAAACGCGAATGACGCGTCCGCATGGATGACGCGATCGCGTGACGTGCGCGATCTGCATAATCTGCAGAATTCGCTGGGGGCGATTTTGGACCCTATTTTGACCCAGTTTTTGGCCCAGAACAGCAGACTAGAGCCAGAGAACATGCAGAAACCAGGGACAATAATTCATTCTAGACAGTTTTAGTTTTAGATCTAGTTTTTACTCCTCCTCTAGGTTTTTCTCTCTACGTATTCATAGTTCTTAGGATTTTATTTTTCTACCACTTTTTGCATTGGGATACTGAGAAGAGTTATTACCTCATCAAGACTTCGTCATTCTAGTTCGTTTTCTTTACTTGGCTTTACTCTTCCATGTCCTTTGCTTTGTTTAATTTTACCATTGGAATACTTTTAGGATTATTTAATACAAGGATTACTTTTATTTTTAATTGATTATTTTGATTTTTGTTTACAATTTCTTTCTTCAATTCCCTTTTCATATGTTATGAATTTTACATTCACAATGAGCGAGTAGTTTCCTAACTTGATGGGTAGTTGATTGAAAGGAACCCTTGAGTTGGAAGGCTTAAAAGAAAGATTGTAATTGGGTTTATTGTTGGATTGCTCTCTAGTCACTAACACCAATCCCTTTTAATTAAGTGGGTTGCAACTTGTGAACGGACGTAGCATTTCGACTTGTTTGACTTTCCCTTACCTAGTAAGAGATAACTAAACAGGATAACCTTTAATTATCAATTAATCTAGAGAGTAATTTAACAATACTGGGACTTCCAACTAATCAACTACCAGTCAAGGCTTTTATTTACATTATTCAAATTCTCCAATTTTTTTTTTCTGTTTACTCAACTCAAACCTTTTTGAAAACATCTGATTAATAAAATAGCACACTTTTCTGCAACTCGTTGGGAGACGACCTAGGATTCATACTCCCAATATTTTAATTTTAAATTTCTGTGACACCTTTCTAAATTGATAAGTGGATTTCTGGCGAGTTAAGAACTATACTTGCAACGTATATATTTTAATAATTTTTTAATTCGCCAATTTTTGCCCGCATCAATCCGGTTCAACCGATTTAGTTTGTTGGCTCAATTTTGGGCCAAAATCTTTAAAATTAGTGTCAAAATTCTTGTTTTAATTAGCTCTATCTAATTAAACTATAAAATTAACATTCCTAATTTCTTTTATTAAAAATTAATTTATTGATTAATTATTCGCTAATTTTACGAGGTTTACATGCTGCATATCTCTTTTGGTCTCATGGCCTACTTCAGAAATGAAGATTTTGTTTACTCACAAGTTTCCTCTTCAAGCCAAGTGCAATCATGCAAGAGGAGAGGCAGCGGCCGTGCCAGAACCGTCATCAAAATTGAAGAAGGAGATTATGGCGAGAGAACAAATCACGGTAGTGAAGTCGTGCAATAAGCTTTTTGCATCGACTTCGAGAGTCTCAGAGAACGTGATGAGGTTCTTGGAAGGGGATGGTAGTTGCGGAAGCATGAGCCGCACTGGTGAGGCGGGCCTTTGATGACAACGTTTAATTTGACAACGATGTCATCTCCGAGAGGTTTGTGTAGCAACGGAAAGCCATTTCGAAAGGCAACAGTAGAGAATTGGAAGTCAAAGGAGTGGGCAACAGAGAATTAGAAGTGTTAGATATAAAAGGGGGTAGAGTTCCAGAGGTGGTAGCGATGTTTGGGTGGTGATTGTTGTAAAAGTTTGAGATTTGGAGAAGAAGTGGTGGTGACGTTGAAGTTAAAGATAAAAATTAGGGGTAATTTAAAAATTTTATTAAAATGTCAACAAAAAATTAGAATTTTAGATACTTTTATTATACAAAATTCATTTTGATGAATATAATGTTAATTTCCTTCTTTAATAAATATTTTTGTAAATATTCATAAAATTCATAGATACAAATAGTTATTTTTTTTATATATATATCGCACTATATACATATTGATAAATTAGACGGTGAAAGTTTAAGCTTCTGTGCCATATATATATATTATTTTTATAAAAAAAAACTCATGTTGCATGGATTTATTTTTCTTAAATTTTGAATTAAAATATTTGTGAGTTATTAATAGCTAACTTATTTCATTCTTATGTCGACAACTTTATTAATTATAGGTTCTAGTTTCTGTTTTCTACTTTATAAAGATTCAAAATATTTTTTTTTATTTTTTCAATGAGGTAAACTAAATTTTAGTTGAAGAAAAAATTAGTTGACAAATACAACTCTTTTAATTATTTCATATAATTTAATAAATAAGTATATTTATTATTTAAATATAATATTATATTAATAAAAGATAAAAATATCTATTATAAAATTTTAATTTATTTGATAAATATTGTAAACACTAAAATTCAATTTAATTATATAATTTTACTAATTCATTGTAAATACTGAAATTCAATTCAATAATTTTAACTGAAATGTAATTTCTAATAGAATTCAATTTAATTTTATATTATTAAAAATTTTTAAACAGACGGTAAATATTGACTAATATTGAGAAAAATATTAATCTCTTAATATTTCTTTGAAAAAAAATTGTTATGTGCGTTTTAGTAATTATAATTTTGGGAATTAGTTGATAAATTGTTAATTAATCAAACAAGGCTTTTTCTTCGTTCTGATGGCTATATTAATTGTTGTGGACAGTAGTGATAGTCCTTGTATAGAGATAATTCATGGCATGTATCTTGCCCTACGTAATTATTATTCTTTCAGTGTAAAATCGGTGGTAACGGTGGTTGGAATTGTTGTACAGTGTGTATACTGGCTAGGCACTGCTCATAAAACAGTGTTATTAACGATGCATAATGCATTCATAATAATTAATTGAAGTGACTTCTGTGGTGGCTAGACTAAAAGAATGACTAAGATAGTCAAGAAAAAATGTCTAATCTAAAAGGATTACAAAATTAGAGGAATCAAAATAGTTTGAATCTTTAATCAAAATTAATTAAACTTTTAACTTTGAGAGATTGTTATCACTTCATTTAATTTTACTGTCTCCAAAAAATGAACTTATCATTATCAGCTTATTATTATTAAATGCTGTATCAATTTTGTAATTTTAATTTAAACATAAATTATTAAGAATTTACATTTTCTAAAAGTTGATAATGTAATACCCGGTCTAATCGAAATTAATTAAATAATAAGTTAAGTAGGAGCGAATATGGTCGGAAGATTTGGCAATTGGAATTTGATGATTTAAATATGATATTTGGATTCAGTAAATTTTTCCGAGTTGGAAAACATAGTTTTCTGCGTAAAAGCGCACAGTGGAATTTTGACCGGAAGTACCGGTTGAGATCTGTCTGGTATTACAGCTGAGAAAATTGATTATGAGTAAATAAGATTAAGAAATGAGGAATTATAATTAGGGAAGGTAGAAATATTTGAAGTGTGATTTAGAGCGCTAATCTTAAAAGTTTTGGTCCAAAATTGGGCCAACAGACAAAAATAAGTGAACCGGGCCTAAGTGGGCCCAAGATCCAACATATATAAACATTAGTTATGAGTATTTCAGCTCATTTTGCCCTAAAGAAGGGGTGTTGGGCGCTGAAATTGGGAAGAGAGAAGAGAAGAGAGAAAACCTAACTCTCTTTGATCTTCAAACCACCATAACTTGAGCTACGGAGCTCCGATTGACGAGCCGTTTGCGGCCACGCATCGCTCTTCTCATCCTCTACAATTCTATCTAAGTTTTGTGGTGAGTATTCCATTCATCTCTGCCCAATTTTCGAAATTCTCTACTGTTACACGTTTTTGGGTAGTTAGTGTTGAAATCTTGTGATTTTGGGTGTTTAGGGATACTCCAACATGGATTCCAAGTGGGTTCTATCCCTACTTCATATGGGCTGAGGTAAGAAGTGCTCAAACCCTTGTGATTTGTCATTTTTATGAGCCCTAGGTTGATGTATGTATGTGATATTGGTTATGTTAGTGTATTTGATGATCTTGGTGCACAATTGGGAGATTGGTGTTGCTTGAAGAGCTTTGGTGAGGCTTGGGACTAAGATTGGTAGAGACTTCTAAAGAAGATGCTCAATTGATTTGGCTACAAGAGGTACGGTTTAAGTTTCATTTAAGTACCGTGTGGTGTGATGAGAATTCCTAGGTTAGATGCCCTAGGATTAAGTTTGGATTGTGTAAATGATTGGTGCTAATATGCATAGTTGGTATGTAATGTGAATTAAAGATTGTGTTGAGAATTATGTGGCCTTGTATGCTTGGTGTATTGAAAATTTGTATTGGGTAATGAGTATTGATTTGTGGTTTATGTATTTAAATTGTGAAAATGGGCCGGAGGCCGTAAATTTTGGGCCGGAGGCCGGAAAGAGGTAAGGAAGGTAAGTTGATGTGTGCATTGTATGATGACACAAGTGATTGGATGACACAAGTGATTGGATGAATTTCAGATAATGAATATGTGAATGATTGGGTTGGTTATTGAATAATAAGGTTTGAGGAGTTGAAGTGTGGAATTCGGTAATTTTGGGTGAAATTATATAGATGAGGTATGTTTGGTTTTGGTTGAGGTATGTTATGTGGTCATATATGTGATCATGATTATTGATGCCTTGATGGTATGATGATGCATGAGAGATATGTATGTTGTGATATATGCTTGAGAAATGATTAAGGTTGATTTGTGGGTGAAACCATGTGATAGTGAGTATGATATTGACTATGTATAATGATGATTGATTGGGAATAGTATTGTTAGAAATTGGGATGAGGAAGGATGTATGACATGTTATTGTGTTTGTAATTTAGCCATTTGTGTGAAATGGGTAAAAATGGTTATATGGCGGTTTTGTGAATTGTGGTAATGTGTTAGTGTATGAGTTGAGGAGGCTTGTTGTCAATTTTGATATACTTTGATTGATTTCAAAGAAAAGGGATGAAATTGGCATGTTTTAGTTGATTTTGAAAAGAGTTGGAAATGGCTTGTCTTGAAAATGACACTTTGCGGTTTTGAGTGAAAACATGGTTTTTGGGCATACTTTGATGGGACATAACTTGGACTGCGAATTTCTGTTTTGTGCCAAAATTGTTTAAAAGTGAAATTGGATCCAGGATGTCCATGCCGTTCGAAGAACGGGCGAAAAATGATTTAAAATGAGAAAGTTATGTCCGTCGAAAGATTGGGGGTTGAATCTGTGAATTCTGCAGCTTTTAACTTAAAAAATTTTTTTAGCAGAATGACCCCCACGTGTAGGCGCACTTGGCGCGAACACGTTGTTCTTCAAGAAGGCACCATCCACGCGTGCGCGTGGTGTGCGCGTGCGCGTCGATGCGCTGTGATGTGTGGAAAACGATCCAACACAAAACTCACCGGCAAGTGTACCGGGTCGCATCAAGTAATAATAACTCACATGAGTGAGGTCGATCCCACAGGGATTGAAGGATTGAGCAATTTTAGTTTAGTGGTTGATTTAGTCAAGCGATTCAAGTTTTAGTTGAGTGATTTGTGTTTAACAGAAAGTAAATGACATTAAATGTAAAGGGGGAAGGGAAAAATGCAGTAAATTGGAGAACAGAATTGTAAATGTGCAGAATCTTAAAGAGCAAGGAAGTAAATGACTGAAACTTAAAGTGCAAGAAACTTAAATTGCAGTAACTTAAAGGGCAAGAAAGATAAATGACTTGAATATAAAAGGGAATTGAGGAATGGGATTGCAAGATCTAAACAAAGCTGAAATAAATTGTAGCAAGAGATTGAGCAGAATTTAAATCAGGAACAAGTAGCATTCAAACAGAATTGAAATAAAATGCAGCAGAGGTTCACAGAAGAACCAAGAGTGAATTATGATCTCAGGATCCCAAGGGCTTAGGTAGCAGAGCCTAAAACCCAATTTCCTTCCCAGATCTGAATTAACTAAGCAATTAACAGAAAATTAAAGATGAAGCAGTAGAAGAACAGATTTAGAATTCGATTATGCAGAAAATGAAGTGCAAAGAGCTTGAATGGGAATTGGGACAGAATTTCCCCAATTTCACACACCCAATGCTCAGAAAACAGAAGAGTAGAATTGCCCAAGGGAATTGAGGAAGGAGATCAATCAATTCTCCCTTGATCCTCTTGGTGCTCGGACAATTCTCTCAAGAAAGCTCAAAGACAAAGGAAATTCAAAAGCTCTCAAAAATAAGAGTAAAAATTCAAACCTCAAAGTAAAGGTAGCTAAAGGTCCCAATTACATCAAACTAAGTCCTATTTATACACTTTCTATTCTTGGATAATGGGATTTGGATGGGCTTTTGGATTGGTGAAGAAATGAATTCAAATGAATTTTTAATTTGAATTTTGGCCCAAAAACCACTCCCAGGAGGCTGCCCTGCCCTTGTGGAGGGCAGGGCAGAAAATTGATGCTTGGTGCTACGTGGTGCGCGTCTTGGTGCGCGTCTGGTGCGCCAGAGGCTGCCCTGCCCGCGCCAAGGGCAGGGCGGGAAAGTGTGGTGCGCCAAGGGGCGTTGTGCGTGCGGATGGTGCTGCCTGGGGGCGTTTGGCGTGCGGATGGTGCTGCCAGGGGGCGTTTGGGCGTGCGGATGGTGCTGGACGCTGCCCTGCCCGCGCCAAGGGCAGGGCAGGAACGGGTTGGTGCGCCAGGGAAGGAACGCGCGCACCAATGCTGCCAGGACGAGGAAATTGGTGCGCCAGGTTGAGAAATGGTGCGCCAAAGTCTTGTGTGTGATGCGCCAATTCAAAAGCTGCCCTGCCCGCGCCAAGGGCAGGGCAGGGTCCTTCCTTCAAGTCTTGGGTTCGATCCTGGGCCGATGCAAACACGCTTCTTTATTTTTTTTTGGTTTCTTGGCACGGTAGTGGGTCTCAAGGCTTGGCTTCCTCATGGTCCCTTGTTCGAGCCTTGTAGCATGCCTAGTTGATATTTTCTCCTTGATTTTCTTCCTCATGGAGCCCGATTCTGCTCTCCACAAGGGCAGGGCAGGGTTTGCTTCTCTTGGTTCCAAGGCATCATTTTGTGCTCTGCCCTTGGAGTGGGCAGGGCAGAGTTGCCTAAGCTTGCTTGGTCACTTAATGCTGCCCTCCTAGAGGGCATTCTGCCCTTGTGGAGGGCAAGATTGCTTCCCCATTGTGATGCGGCACGCTTCTCCCCTTTTTGGCCACGCTTTCCTTTTCTTGTGTCACGCTTCTTAGGCCACGCTTTTCATTTTCTTTTCTTTTCTTCACCTATAATAAACCAAACAACCACTCAAAGTATCACTAAATTCAAGAGGCTTATAAATCAATTAAAATGCAATCAAAATTAGCTCAAACCTCATGATTTAACATTAAATTCATGGTGGTTGCTTGATTTAGAGAAGTTATGCATTTTCACTCCAAATCACTTACTTAGGATGCAAGAAAGTGCATAAATGCTAACAAAACAAGTGAAATTAGCTTGAAAAATGGGTATATGATGACTTGTCATCACAACACCAAACTTAAACCTTGCTTGTCCCCAAGCAAGCATCAAAACTAAGAGAAAATGGAATGAATAAGACAAGTGTATATATCCTTATTATGCAGATAGCAGAACTTGATCTATGGGGCATTTATGCAGACAATGACACTCATTTATTGTTGCTGCTGCATAATACACATTTTGCATCAAAGGTTTGCTAAACTTGCTGTTATAAGACTCTTCTTTTGATTACTCCCTTGGTAACTTTTCTTGGTTTATAATGCTTTAACAAGCTTGTTATTCTCTTATAGGTTGGGTGTCAAATGCTGCAGCATAGCCTTTGGCTTTATTTTCTTTTCTTTTGCTCAACATCTTTCCACCACAGACACTTAGCTCACTAATTCTTCCTAGGATCATTGATGCCCAGCATCTCTTTGGATCACTAAGTGCTTTGTATCTAAGTTGCTCTTTATTGTGGATTTTCAATTGGCCATCCCAAATCAGTTGATCTAAGTGACCGGGTTTCAAAATACCCCTTAGAATTTACTCATCCAAGCAGATCTCAGTACAAGAACACCACAGACATTTGTCCTAAGGTTCAAGCCATTGGTGTCCAACCTTTATTCTTTGTTTTTCTTGCCACTTTGGCTTTTTTTCTTTCTTCCTTTTCTTTCTGTTTTTGTTACCAAGGGTATTTCATTCTTGATATGAGTTTTCATAACAGCAAGCTAACTCACAATTGGATGAAAATGATATTATGCAACATTTATTTCATGAGTTATGCATTTAATCAAACACATATGCCACCACCAACTTCCATTCATACTCATGCAACATTGGACATTTTACTTTTCAATTCAAACCAAACTCTTTTATTTAAGCAATTGGGAAGCAAAGCAATATTTAAAGCTAAGTGATGGATACAAGCATTAAGCAGATTCGTCATTTTTAACAAACCATTTCACTTGTAGCTAAATGAACACTTTAGCAAGAAATACAATGATTTCCATGTTCGAAATAATACACAGCAGCAAGGATTAAATTCAGATACAACCTTTGAAGTTGCAGCTCTTTGATTTTTCCTTCTGTTGTGTCCTCTTTGAGTTAAGATGCATAATGTCTTCAATTATTGACTCTGTCCTGCATAATCCTCAAAGTTGCTTGCTTCTCAAGCCCTTAATTATATGGTTAGTAAGCATAATACTGAGTGTGGCTCTTGGATTGATTTTGGTGTGTGAACACCAAACTTAATTGTTTTGCCACTGTCTCAGATGTACCAAGTTAACCATATTTGAAACCATGTATTCTTGCTAAAGGTTAATGGAATTAGAGCTAGAAAACAATTCAACAGTTGAATAATAGGTTTGATTACTTGGAGCTAGAATCATGCAAGAGGTGAGAATGTGTTAATTGATATTTTTGGTGGAACACCAAACTTAGAAGTTTTCATTCTCCCTCAAATTGTTTTTGGTGTGCAACACCAAACTTAGCTCCTTGCAATGCACAACAATTACTCAACATTTTTATTGAAAAGCTATGAAAAGAAACTACCTCAGGTTGGGTTGCCTCCCAACAAGCGCTCTTTTATTGTCATTAGCTTGACATCTTCATTTTTGCTTATCATGGGGGTCGGAAATCACAGTGCCTTAGCCTGTCTGTCTTCACTATGAATTTCCTTCCTGTTTCCTCTTTGATGACTTCTATGCACTCTTGTGGAAGTATCTTAGTCACAGTGTAGTGATAAGATAACTGTGGGGATACCTTCAAGGGTTGAGTATTGATCATCACTCGATCCCCTAGTGAAAACTTTCCAGTGGAGATTTTCTGCTTGTCTTTAGTTTTCTCCGCTGTCTCTCTTTGAAGGGATTCTCTGTTGTGTTTTTCTTGGCTGGTACTTCCTTTTTCATTGTCTCCTATGATCCTTTTCCATACTTCTTTTTTTGTAGCATCTTCGTTATTGGTTGGTTTATCCTCACTGGTTTTGAAGAAAGTATTTGGTTTCTTCTCACCTATTTCTGCAAAGTGCTTTGCCAATTGAGCTATCTGCTTCTCAAGTCCTCTCATTAACATCTCTTGGTTCCTAGTTGTTTCCTCTTGATGTTTCATCATTCTCTCCATTAGGATCTCCAAGTTTGTGATTCTCTGAGAATCTTGTGGGGTCGGTTGGTTATGACATGTTGAAGATAGGAAGGGTGAGTATGGTGGCGGCATGTAGTGATTGTTATTGCTGTAATGGTGTTTTTGATGGTTTATGAAGTCCGGGTTGTTGTAATGGAATTCTCTTGGTCTTTGATTTTGGTACTCACTCCTTCTCCAGTTAAGATGGGTTTGGAAGTGTCTGTGTTGTGGGTATTGGCTTTGGGTGGTGTTAGTGGGTGGGGGATGTTGATGGGTTGCGGTCATGGAATTGTCCTGGCGGAAACTTCCTTGTTCTTGATGTTGAGGCTCCCTCATTCTCAGATAAGAATGAGGTCTCCATGGTGGAAATTTAGCATCCACTGCAGCAGACAACTCTCTGTTTTGCTGTGGTTGATGGTGCATTTGTTTATTTTGGTCCTTGAACGCATTCACCTTTTCAATATTTGCCACTTCTTTTTCTGAGCTTGCATTATGTGGTTTCTCAGATGGATGTTGGTTGTTGACTCCTTTGTCATTGGAGTCTGTGATTCCTTGAGCATTTGTTGTTGCTTTGAGTAGGCCATCTGAGAAGTAGTCTACTGCTTTTCTTGTTTCTGGGGTCAATCCTTCATAGAAAGCTCGGAAGCCCACTTTGTCAGTTGCTTTCTTGTATCTTTCCCAAGCCTTGAAGAGTGGTTCTTCGTCCCCTTGTGTGAATAGATGTCCCTCTTCTTTCAGCTGGATGATCTGTTTGGATGAGGTGAATTTGGCCAGAAATTTGATGACCAAATCATCCCAACTAGTAATACTTCCTTGGGGAAAAGTTTCAAACCATTGTGCAGCTTCACCCTTCAATGAGAAAGGGAATAACAAGATCTTGTAAGTATCCTGATCTGGACCATCAGTTTTGACCGCATTGCAAGTTCTCAGGAAAGTAGATATATGCTGTTGAGGATCCTCTGATGGATTTCCATCATAAGAACAATTGTTTTTGATGAGTGCAATGAGTGGTGGCTTCATGTCATGATACCCTATGTCTGTAGAAACTTGATTTTCTGTGATATGCAAACAATCAGGATGATCAATCAACAACACGCTTGAGAATTGAGTGCAGTTATTTGAGATAAATTGTTAGTGAGTTAGTAGAGGCAATTTCTCGAACAGTTAGTATGTTAGTGAGAGTTAGAATAACAGAAAAGAAAAATGCTTAATCTAGACCTCCACTTCACTTAATCATTGTCAATCTATTTCAATCCCCGGCAACGGCGCCAAAAACTTGATGTGTGGAAAACGATCCAACACAAAACTCACCGGCAAGTGTACCGGGTCGCATCAAGTAATAATAACTCACATGAGTGAGGTCGATCCCACAGGGATTGAAGGATTGAGCAATTTTAGTTTAGTGGTTGATTTAGTCAAGCGATTCAAGTTTTAGTTGAGTGATTTGTGTTTAACAGAAAGTAAATGACATTAAATGTAAAGGGGGAAGGGAAAAATGCAGTAAATTGGAGAACAGAATTGTAAATGTGCAGAATCTTAAAGAGCAAGGAAGTAAATGACTGAAACTTAAAGTGCAAGAAACTTAAATTGCAGTAACTTAAAGGGCAAGAAAGATAAATGACTTGAATATAAAAGGGAATTGAGGAATGAGATTGCAAGATCTAAACAAAGCTGAAAGAAATTGTAGCAAGAGATTGAGCAGAATTTAAATCAGGAACAAGTAGCATTCAAACAGAATTGAAATAAAATGCAGCAGAGGTTCACAGAAGAACCAAGAGTGAATTATGATCTCAGGATCCCAAGGGCTTAGGTAGCAGAGCCTAAAACCCAATTTCCTTCCCAGATCTGAATTAACTAAGCAATTAACAGAAAATTAAAGATGAAGCAGTAGAAGAACAGATTTAGAATTCGATTATGCAGAAAATGAAGTGCAAAGAGCTTGAATGGGAATTGGGACAGAATTTCCCCAATTTCACACACCCAATGCTCAGAAAACAGAAGAGTAGAATTGCCCAAGGGAATTGAGGAAGGAGATCAATCAATTCTCCCTTGATCCTCTTGGTGCTCGGACAATTCTCTCAAGAAAGCTCAAAGACAAAGGAAATTCAAAAGCTCTCAAAAATAAGAGTAAAAATTCAAAGCTCAAAGTAAAGGTAGCTAAAGGTCCCAATTACATCAAACTAAGTCCTATTTATACACTTTCTATTCTTGGATAATAGGATTTGGATGGGCTTTTGGATTGGTGAAGAAATGAATTCAAATGAATTTTTAATTTGAATTTTGGCCCAAAAACCACTCCCAGGAGGCTGCCCTGCCCTTGTGGAGGGCAGGGCAGAAAATTGATACTTGGTGCTACGTGGTGCGCGTCTTGGTGCGCGTCTGGTGCGCCAGAGGCTGCCCTGCCCGCGCCAAGGGCAGGGCGGGAAAGTGTGGTGCGCCAGGGGGCGTTGTGCGTGCGGATGGTGCTGCCTGGGGGCGTTTGGCGTGCGGATGGTGCTGCCAGGGGGCGTTTGGGCGTGCGGATGGTGCTGAACGCTGCCCTGCCCGCGCCAAGGGCAGGGCAGGAACGGGTTGGTGCGCCAGGGAAGGAACGCGCGCACCAATGCTGCCAGGACGAGGAAATTGGTGCGCCAGGTTGAGAAATGGTGCGCCAAAGTCTTGTGTGTGATGCGCCAATTCAAAAGCTGCCCTGCCCGCGCCAAGGGCAGGGCAGGGTCCTTCCTTCAAGTCTTGGGTTCGATCCTGGGCCGATGCAAACACGCTTCTTTATTTTTTTTTGGTTTCTTGGCACGGTAGTGGGTCTCAAGGCTTGGCTTCCTCATGGTCCCTTGTTCGAGCCTTGTAGCATGCCTAGTTGATATTTTCTCCTTGATTTTCTTCCTCATGGAGCCCGATTCTGCTCTCCACAAGGGCAGGGCAGGGTTTGCTTCTCTTGGTTCCAAGGCATCATTTTGTGCTCTGCCCTTGGAGTGTGCAGGGCAGAGTTGCCTAAGCTTGCTTGGTCACTTAATGCTGCCCTCCTAGAGGGCATTCTGCCCTTGTGGAGGGCAAGATTGCTTCCCCATTGTGATGCGGCACGCTTCTCCCCTTTTTGGCCACGCTTTCCTTTTCTTGTGTCACGCTTCTTAGGCCACGCTTTTCATTTTCTTTTCTTTTCTTCACCTATAATAAACCAAACAACCACTCAAAGTATCACTAAATTCAAGAGGCTTATAAATCAATTAAAATGCAATCAAAATTAGCTCAAACCTCATGATTTAACATTAAATTCATGGTGGTTGCTTGATTTAGAGAAGTTATGCATTTTCACTCCAAATCACTTACTTAGGATGCAAGAAAGTGCATAAATGCTAACAAAACAAGTGAAATTAGCTTGAAAAATGGGTATATGATGACTTGTCATCACGCTGCACCCAATGCCCAGCCATTTTCCCGAGAGTTGTGCCAGTTTTGTGCCTGGGGCGCAAATGCACCCACGCGTACGCGTGGCTGACGCGTACGCGTTGTCTGGCTCTGTTTCAATCCGCGCGTCCGCGTGTATGATGCATACGTGTCGATGAGCTTTGTGGACCATCCACGCGTGCGCGTGAAGTACGCGTGCGCGTAGCCTTGTTTTCATCCCGAAGTTGATTTGTGAGTTTTAAAAGCTAAATCTCATACTTTTAAGCCTCCGATCTCACCGCTTATGTATTGAATCATTATGATATGCCTAGCAAAGAGGAAGGAGCTAGGGGATGTGGTAACTTGCGAATGAAGCAAGGGGAAAAGTTGTGATCAATGATGATCAAAGATGATTATGAGATATGGAGGATGGTGGTGGAAGTACCGTGTATGCCATGAGCCGAAGGGCTATAATTATTGATAAATGGTTGGTTCTTGATTGAACCATGAGCCAGATGGCTGAGTTATTGCCGGATACGGCGGAGCCATGTTGATAAATTGGCTAGTTCTGGATTGAACTGTGAGCCGGATGGATGAGTTATTGCCGAGTTACGGCAAAGCCATTATGGATTATGGCTGAGTATAAAGGCATATATGATAAATGAATAATGATGAAAAATGTTGAATGTAAGCATGCTTGTGTTTTCTCTCTGGTTGTAAGGGTGACAGGGCACGGATGCCCTCTAATGGCGACAGGGCGCAGATACCCTCTAATGGCGACAGGGCGCAGATACCCTCTAATGGTGACAGGGCACATATTCCCTCTAATGATATTAATACGCAACAGAGAGACTGTGCCCGGGTTAGCTATCGGACACGTCAGGTTGGCTTGATAACCGACAGATGATATCATCAGCCATAGGGCAGGCATTCATCATTTGCATATGTTTGAATTGTTTGGGTTTGCCTATTTGTTTTGGATTTCTATATTATATGTGCTATGTTACCTGATTATGTGCTACGTATTCTACTTGTACCTTAATTGTGTATTACTTGCCTGTATAGCTTGTGTTTGTACAACTGAGAGGCCCCTCATGTTGGTGTCGGTGGAGGTTGAGGGCTGTTCTTGATGAGATGAATTGATGATGCGATTACATGATGATGATGATCATTGGTTGAGATGATTTGAGCTCCCTGGGTAGACGCAGTGATGTGGTTTCACTAGCTCCAGGTGAGGGTATGATGTATTGATATAGAATTGCTGAGACAGTATGATGAGCGGATAATTTGTACGCTTTTTGGCATTGTTTTTAGTATGTTTTTAGTATGATCTAGTTAGTTTTTAGTATATTTTTATTAGTTTTTAGTTAAAATTCACTTTTCTGGACTTTACTATGAGTTTGTGTGTTTTTCTGTGATTTCAGGTATTTTCTGGCTGAAATTGAGGGACCTGAGCAAAAATCTGATTCAGAGACCAAAAAGGACTGCAGATGCTGTTGGATTCTGACCTCCCTGCACTCGAAGTGGATTTTCTGGAGCTACAGAAGTCCAATTGGCGCACTCTCAACGGCGTTGGAAAGTAGACATCCTGGGCTTTCCAGAAATATATGATAGTCCATACTTTTCCCAAGATTTGATGGCCCAAACCGGCGTTCAAAGTCACCCTTAGAAATCCCAGCGTTAAACGCCGGAACTGGCACCAAAATGGGAGTTAAACGCCCAAACTGGCATAAAAGCTGGCGTTTAACTCCAAGAAGAGTCTCTACACGAAAATGCTTTAATGCTCAGCCCAAGCACACACCAAGTGGGCCCGGAAGTGAATTTTTATGTCATTTACTCATCTCTGTACACCCTAGGCTACTAGTTTTCTATAAGTAGGACATTATACTATTGTATTTTCATCTTGGTTCTTCTGGTTCCCTATTTGGGACCGAAGCCAATGATCACTCTTGTTCTTATGTATTTTCAACGGTGGAGTTTCTACACACCATAGATTAAGGTGTGGAGCTCTGCTGTACCTCGAGTATTAATTCAATTACTATTGTTCTTCTATTCAATTTCGCTTGTTCTTGTTCTAAGATATCACTTGTTCTTCAACTTGATGAATGTGATGATCCGTGACACTCATCATCATTCTCACCTATGAACGTGTGACTGACAACCACCTCCGTTCTACCTTCGATTGGGTGAATATCTCTTGGATTCCTGATACACGATGCATGGTTGATCGCCTGACAACCGAGTGCTCGCCTGACAAACGAGCCAGCCATTCCGTGAGATCAGAGTCTTCGTGGTATAGGCTAGAACTGATGGCGGCATTCAAGAGAATCCAGAAGGTCTAACCTTGTCTGTGGTATTCTGAGTAGGATTCAATGATTGAATGACTGTGACGTGCTTCAAACTCCTGAGGGCGGGGCGTTAGTGACAGACGCAAAAGAATCACTGGATTCTATTCTGGCCTGATCGAGAATCGACAGATGGATAGCCGTGCCGTGACAGGGTGCGTTGAACATTTCCACTGAGAGGATGGGAGGTAGCCACTGACAACGGTGAAACCCTTGCTTAAGCTTGCCATGGAAAGGAGTAAGAAGGATTGGATGAAGATAGTAGGAAAGCAGAGAGACGGAAGGGAAGGCATCTTCATACGCTTATCTGAAATTCCTAACAATGAATTACATAAGTATCTCTATCTTTATCTTTATGTTTTATGCGTTTATCACCATACCCATTTGAGTTTGCCTGACTAAGATTTACAAGGTGACCATAGCTTGCTTCATACCAACAATCTCTGTGGGATCGACCCTTACTCGCGTAAGGTTTATTACTTGGACGACCCAGTACACTTGCTGGTTAGTTGTGCGAAGTTGTGTTTATGCCATGGTATTGAACACCAAGTTTTTGGGTTCATTACCGGGGATTATTTGATTTGTGAAAAGTATTGATCACAATTTCGTGCACCACAGTACGACTGATGATGGTTTTGTTTATGATTCTGAATCTGATTCGTGGGAGAGTCAGCGAGTTGGGAATCATATGAGATATGAACTAGATTTAGTATCCCCTTACGACAGATGCCTATTTAGGGATTAGTGAGAATCTAGGCTGGATACTGGGTGAAAAGGAGTTTAGGATGCTTAGTGAGTTCTTATTGCAGTGCATTGTATTTATTTGACACTTTTACCGTACTGGGAACCCATGGGTCGGGGTTCTCATTCCATATATATCTCTTGTTTTTCAGATACAGGTCCAGGTGCTCAGAAGTGAGCTGTGGTTCACCTGAGAGACGGCGAAGATATTTATTTTCTCTACTTTGTGTTTTGCTTAGAATCTCTCCACCTTTGCTTTGAAAAGATTATATTATGTATTGAACTCTTTTGGAACTTGCCTATAGAGGCTCTTATGTTTCCTTTGGGAGAGATTAGGATATACTGTTGTCAACTACTTTCATACTGTACCCTAGCCGGCCTAAACTTCGCGGGTCGCGACTAGTGGCTATTTACTTATGCTATAAATATCTATCTGTTATCTATCTCTTAATCTCCTTTATGCCTTGTCCTTATATCGCGTTCGGCTTAACAGTTTAACTTTTCGTTGTCGAAACGTGAGTGATACGTCTTCGCGATTTTATTTCTACTCTTTTCAGGCTTCTCGATTAATACTCCTTTCGAAAATTACCTATATTTATATATTAAAAATCCACCTGAGAGTCGTACCACCATAATATCATTGACTTATGACTCGAGTATAAGGATTTGAATATTAGGGTGTTACAAATAATAAAATAATAAAATAAAAAAATTAATTATACAATTTGAAAAAAATAAACAAAACTTATACAAACAAGGATCATGATTCAATATTAATGACTCAAATGAAGAAGAAATTATTTTTAGTTATATACTTTAATACTTTATGCTTTATGCTTCTCTTGCAATGATCAGAGCGCTAGTGTCGATAAAACATTTGTTGATCAATAAAAAGTCACTTTTAACCATCACAGTTCATGCTATCAGAGATTTTCTCTTTGGATCATTTTGGATAAATAATTTAATTAAATTTCTTAAAAAAATTTAAAATGTAAAGACTTATATTAAAAGTAATTTATAAATAAATTATTTTATATTTAAAAAATTATCATAAAATTATTTATTTTAAAATTATATAATAAATAAAAATAATAAAATAATTTTTTTAAGAAGGAATGAAGTCAATTTTTTTGTTTTTTCAAAAATTTTTAAATAATTTTTAAAAAAAATTAAAAATATATCTAAAAAATAGTACTAAATATTATTAATATAATTTTTTATAAATTAAAAATTAAAAAAAATAACTTTTGAAATTTCTAAGACTAAACTTTTGTAACCCATGAAAAATATAGAAAAAAATTTGAAAAGGTGAGACTCATGAGTCATGACATCTTAACTACTCCAAATTGGTAGGAAACTTTAGAATTAACGTTGTGGTAATTCATAATTTCATATATGATATGTTCTCACCCATGATAGAGGTTATCAAGGTTCAAACCCAGGAGTACTCTTCCTATTAATTTGGTATTTCATATATATATATATATATATATATATATATATATATATATTATTTTACTCATATAAATTATAATATTATTATAGTAAATAAAATATCTAATATTATAAGATAATATATTATACAAATACTAGATTTTATAATATTATAAAATTAAAACACCAATTAAAATAATTTAACAGAATATTATTAAACAACACTTAATTAATAACGTAGACAGAAAGCAGTTGAGTAATTCTAATAAATAGATTTACTGATTAAGAATAAAATTGATTATTCAATAACAAATTATGTATAAAAGATGAAAGTGAGAGATATTATACAACTTGGAACAAAAGTTAAATATATTGTGAAAATATGACGAAAATAGATAAATAATAGTAGAAGTTTATATATGAGTATAAATCAAAAGAATTGTATATGTTGATGATATTTTTATAATATAATATTTGATAATTTATGAGAATAAATTTTTTATTGCATAAAAATAATACACAAGAATTTAACACAGAATTAGGATAATGTAAATATGTAAAT
This sequence comes from Arachis hypogaea, assembly GCF_003086295.3. NCBI lineage: Eukaryota > Viridiplantae > Streptophyta > Magnoliopsida > Fabales > Fabaceae > Arachis > Arachis hypogaea. The sequence goes on along the minus strand of NC_092045.1, from coordinate 33,543,450 downwards.
TTGGTGTGTTTAAAAATATTTTTTTTAGGATGTATTTATAGATGAAGTTTTTTGAATTAACTAATGTGTTTAATTCTATATATATGTTGATAAATTTATATATATGATATGATAAAAATATAAACAAATAAAAATATAATACATGGATTATATTATTCACGTCATCATTTATTTTTTTAAATGTAGATCATATCATTATTTTTACTAAAATATTCTTATAGTTTAATAAAAATAAAAAATATCTTTTTATTTAATTTTATAAAAAGACTTGAACATTTTTTTACTTTTTTTTGACAAAACTATACTTTTAAATTTACAGTATTTTTAGCAATTAAATCCAACCAAGTTGGTCCAAACTCAACAAAAATCATTTTTATCACACCAGCGTGTATCACACGCGCGTTTCAATAATGCAACTTCTTCTTCTCCTCTTCCTCCTCCTCCTCCTCCTCCTCATCTTCTTCTCTTTCGTTATCGTAATCACCAACAACACCAATATTTTGCTAACAAAAATCAATATTTTAAATTGAATTTGAATTTATATAATGGACAAATGTTCAGTTCATTTGGTATTATATAATGGTTTTGCTTTGATAATATTTTCGATTCATTCTAGACGCAGGTGTTTCTGAATTCGAATTTATATAATGGACAAATGTTCAGTTTATTTGGTATTATACAATGGTTTCGCTTTAATAATATTTTCAAGAAAAATTTGTTATCGATGAATAATTTGTCCCAATGATTGGAATGGCTTTCAAGACAAATTGAATGGAATAGAATGAAATCCAAAATAATTGAATAAAGCGATGATAAATAATTTCATTCTTTTTTGCTAAAAAAAGATTCAATCATTAATAAAAACACATCGAATTCATTTCTAAATTCAAATGGATCTCAATTAAACTAAGAAATAAATTGAAATTACTTGAGGAATAAAAAATTTGGTCAATACTTATCTGCAGCATCAAGTGAACCTCAACTAACACACAATTGAAGCGAAATAAATTAATAAATGAACCGAAATTATTTAATGATGCCAGTAGAAAAAATCAAAACTAATAAAATAGTCACAAAATATTGGTATTATTGGTGATGACGATAACAAAGAATCTGCATGTGCAAATTTGAAAGAAGAAGAAGAAGAAAAACAAGGAGAAGAAGAAGGAAAGAAGAAAAACCTGCGTGCGTGAATTTAGAAGGAGGAGGAGGAGGAGGAGGAGGAGGAGGAGGAGGAGGAGGAGAAGAAAGGGGGATTGCGAAGGAGAAGGAGAAGGAGAAGAAAATGAGGAAAGAGAAGGAAAAGGAGAAAGAAGCACGTAATTTGAAAATTGTTATAACAATTTAGTTAGACTTAGTTAAATATTTTGCTTGGATGTAGAGCTTTATTATTAAATTTATTAAATATCAAAATTCAACTAACTTTAATTTTATATTTAAAATTTTAAATAATTTAAAAAATAAAACAAAAAATAAATGAAAAAACTAAAAAACAAAGGTGTTGTTCTTCATCCTCCCTAGGTTTTCCAATGCTCTTCACCAAACTCCTCCCTCCTCCTCTTCCTCTCTTTCACTTTATGTCTATCTTACTTTTACTATTAACACCACTCATTCTAATTAAAAGGCTCCGCTTCCCTTTTCTTACAAGAAGAAGCCCTCTTCTAATTCTTCTGCGGTATGCGGCACCCTCTGACGCTACCATTCGCATGGGTGATCTTAATTAAACGGATAAATATTACAACTTGTAAAATGGCATATCTCAAGCAAAAATTGGGAGATTCGTTCTCATTCTAAGGGTCTAGTAATTACTTAAAGGTGTTTAATAAGTGATTATACTAGTCTATTTTGTGCATGAACATGAGCAATTAAATGTTCAACTCTTATACTAGTAGTTATGTAATAAGCATCAAAGGTTTGGAAGTAAATTCACCAGCATTATCAAGGTAGAGTTTTTTATCAGCTTTTCTGAAAATTGTGCTTTTAGTTTTATAGTTTGCGAAAGTAGTCTCGCAAACACCAAGTTGCGAGATAATAATAAGCACACATGAGACTATTTTGAAGATGCATATATTAACACTATATAGTATCTAAAAGATTCACATAGGAGATTGATACCTTGGTATCTTTAGTAATTTTTACATATCTTTTTTTAGCAATTTTCGTATGTTTAATATGAAGTTTTTATGTTTTTAATGAGGTCTTCATAATTAATCATATATTTGGAGTTGTTTTAGAATTATTGTGCATTCAGAATTAGTTTTTAAAGTAATCAAGAGAAGAGAAATAAACAAGGAAGTCACCAATTGAACTCTTAGAAAAAATGGGCGCCCAGTGCCTAAATCCATCAAACCCAGTACCCAAATTTCAAGCCCAATGGCTTCGATGGTGTTTCAAAGATGGTGCCTAACATGTCCAAGTCAAGCCCATTGCCCATTGAAGACCAAAATATGGGCGCCCATTGCCAACTCCCAGAGTGCGCCTTTAAGTGATTTTGTCACTCGTAGTGGTCCAGAATTCTCCTAAGTTAGGAAGGAATCACTCAAGCCCATCGCCAAGCCCACATCCTTCTCCTAGGAAGCTATAATTTAACTCAAAGATTCAAGATTTGAATAATTAGTTATCATCAACTTTTTCTAGAAAGATAAGAATTAGTTTTAGATTAGATTTGAATTATTGTTTTTGTTATCTTATCCTTCAAAAGATAAGATTAGATTTAGTTTTTGAATTTAAATTTTAGGATAGGATTTATGATATAAATAAGCAAATAATGGTTCACAAAAGGCATATGGGATCCTCGGATCCCGATAGAATCATAACTGGATTCATCCAGCATCTCATTAGTTTTAGTTTGTTTTCTTCTTTATGATGAGTAACTAAACCTCTTGTGTTAAAGGTTCGGAGCTCTGTTTAACTTTTCGTTTCTTTTATTTTGATTTATAGATTTATATTTTTTCAAGAGTGAGTCTCGTTCTTCATTTTTAATGGTTAGAAGTATTGAAAAATATTCTAATTCTGTCTTGGATTATGTTATTACTTTGGAAAATTTAATATCAGAATTAGCTTGAAACTCTTTCTTATAATTTTCAACTTGACTAGGAATAGTATTTTGAAAGTTGTACGGCGTTAAATCGGAATTATGTGTAACCTCTTTTCTTAGTTAGTTGACCAAGGAATTAGCAATTAACTAAGTTAAGACAAATTGAATTGTCAAGGAATTAGGATTTGATTATATATGATTTGTCATGAAAATATTTTTGCATGAATCAAAGTGAAGAAATGAGAGGATTTTATTTCTTAAAAGTTAAACATCTCCGAAGCCTTTAACATTCTTTATTCACTATGTTCTTTCTCAAAATCATAAGCATACATTCATTCACTCCAAACACTCTCCTTCATTATGCTTTATTATATCAAGATTCACATTCATCCTATTGCAAAGGTTCGATCAATCTAATTAGAAGATTCAGTTAGAGGTTGCTTGATTCAATTCTTTAATTCTTGTGGGAACAATATTCACTCATCGTGGTATTACTTAGAGTGATTTAGTGCACTTGCCAATATTCGAGCGTATCAAGTTTTTTGCTCATCATGGATGAGTTGGTCCACATATATCACTTTGAATCTGTTCAAGAAATTTAGGGAATTCTAATCCAATCCTTACTGTTGATGGCCTTATTATAATTTTTTCTTGAGAACATGCAGCACAATATAACTCACTAGATTGAAGAATCTTATGGTTTTTCAATGAATACCCTTGTGAACTTTCAATGATCCTTCACATAATTGTTGCTCCAGAATGAGCCAATCGATCATATGAAATGGTGAATTCATTTGAGCTAGTAAACTTCTGGTTTACTATGACATACGATTCAATTGCACTAATATGAGTATAATATATACCAAAAGATAGCATAGGCAATTTTTTCAATATGACTTTCTTATTTGAATCACAACTCGTGATGGTGGAACTCATTATTATCCTTATTTACTATCTTAATATGATATCCATTCTTATGGATATCTTTAAAACTTAACAAGTTCCTTTGAGACTTTGTAGATAATAACGCATTATCTATAACAAGTTTTATTCCTCCAGGAAACAAAATAATAACTCTTCCAGAGCCATTAATAATTTTACTTGTACCAATAAAGTAGCAACACTTGTCTCTTCATGTACAAGATTGGCAAAATAAATTTTACTTTTGATAATTATGTGTGTACTTACACTATCTGTAAGACAAATATCTTTTCCTTGTACTTTTATCATTTCTTCACAAGAAACAATAAACATGTGAAAATATAATTCAATGTATAATTTATCTTTAAAATTAGTTTTCTTTTGAAATTCATAACTCAATTATTTTGTTAATACATATATATGGAATGAGTTAAATCATATTCTTATTTGTATAGCTATTTATTTATTGTACACATATTATAATAGTACAAATTTATTTATTGATTCTTTGAAACTTACATAGAATGATAAACTTAAAAGTAAATACATTTAAATATAAATAAGTAAAAACATACATTAATATATTGAAAATCAAACATATAATAAGAAAAGAAATTATTCAATATTTTTATTATTGATCAAATAACCAATATTTTCTTCAACATCTTCACAAAAATATGACACATCATAATGAGTTGTGGTAGGAGCATGTTTTGAGATAAAATTAGTTTCTATCTTTTTCTTATTTCCTTTTAAAGATGTTTGATAGTTCAACTAAGTATTTTGGTGTATGACAAGTACATGACCATTGATATTTACCACCGTAACGATGATATCTGTTTTCTATATTCTTAATGTGACCATTTTTCTTTTCTTTATTATCCCACATTTTGTAGGATCTTTTATTATTAAAGAATTTTTTCTTTTTTTCTTTTATCACATTTGTTATGAAAATAGTGTTCTTTATTATGTTTAGGATTACAATGTGTCATATACACTTGAGGAATGGAGTGGGGTCAGAGAGACGAGTTTCATGATTTTTCATAAGCAATTCATACTGTTGTGGCACAAGAAGGCATGCAATCAATTTAGAATATTTTGTAAATCCCTTCTCTCGATTATGCTGCTACAAGAGCATATTCGAGGTATAGAAGGTCGAATATGTTTTCTCCAACATATCTTTATTAGTAAATTTTTCTCACACAATTTTAATTCTGAGGTTATTTTGAACATTAAAAAAATTATATTCAGTAACGAATTTAAAATTCTGTAATTGCAAAGGTAACCATTCATATTGGGTATTTGGAAGAATCACCGATTTTAGGTGATAATACATTTCCTCTAGGCTCTTCTATAATTCTGGTGGATCTTTTATAATAAGATATTCATTTTTGAATCTTTCATCAAGATGATGACGAAGGAAAATTATTACAGTAGCGCGATCCTTTAACGCTGTATTATTATTTTCTTAATGGCATTATCGAGACCTATCGAGTCCTGGTGAATTTTTGCATCTATAATCTATGATAAATAATTTTTTTTCTAGAAATATAGAGTTGTACAAATTCTAATTGAGAATGATTTGACATAACTAAATTTCATACCTTTAAGAGTCTTCATACTGATAATATATTGTGAAAGTATGATGAATGTAGATAAATAAGGGTAGGAATTTATATATGAGAGTATAGTAGAGTTGTATTTTGATGATATCTTCGCAATATAATACTTGATAATTTATGATAATAGATTTTCTATTACACAAAGATGATACACAAGAATTCAACACAAGAGCTAGAATAATGTAAAATTTTTTTTGATGACTACTAGAATAATTTAAATATGTAAACTTGGTGTGTCTCAAAACTTTTTGTTAGGATATATTTTTAGTTGAACATTTTGAATTAAATAATGGTATAGTATTATTTACCTAATCCGCTTACTAATTAGTGAAAATATATTATGAAAACTCATGCTCTATTAATTGATAATGTTCCATACTCCATTATATATGATAATGCTCCACACTCCATTATATATGATAATACTCCATTGCACTACAAGAAACAAGGAGTTTAGCCACAGAAAAAACCGTGGCTAAACATCAAAATAATTATGGCTAAACACCAAAATAATTGTGGTGATGATGCTTTTGCCATGAATGAGCATTCGTGGCTAAAAAGGTGATCCATTTTTAATTAGGCATGGATTTTGCTTAATTAGCCATAGTTTTAACGCCCATAGAGACCTTTCGTTAGCCACAAATTTTACACATTTGGGTACATTCTGTTCCATGAAAAAATGAAATGGTGCACAAAAATTTTTTTGCTTTTGTCATGTTTTATCTGTGACAAAAATAGGACAGGTGGGATTTTTTAGCCACAATTTTTTCTGTGTCCAATGTTGATGGGTTATTTAATAACAATTTTTTTCTTGACAAAATAAAAACATGTAAAAATAAGGTTCAACCTTTGCCAAGCTTTATTTGTGGCTAACATAGACAGACTGAGTTTTTTTCACACTTTTTTCTGTGCCGAATATTGATGGGTTATCTAACAACACAAAATTTCGTAACTAATTGAACATTTTTAATTTAAAAAATAATTTCTAGGTATTAACTGCTAATTGAATTTTTTTCAAATTGTTTTTCTTCTGTTTATTCTATATATATTACTATTTTGAAAATATTTTACATTAAGAGATACTATTAACTAAACAACCATAATCAATAATAAATCACTGTATATAACAAACTAAATAATAATGGTTCAGAATATGAATTGTTCATATAAGATATGAAAAAAATTAAATCAACCAAATCGTACAATTCTATATGAAAACAAATAAAATTACCTCTAATACAGTAGTTTAAACTAGATATATCTAAAGATTAAACTAACAAGCCATGAGGTGCATTAAATCTAACTAAGTGTGTGGCACATCATCTGAGAAAGTAGGTACTTCATTATCATATATTTGTAGTAGAAATGTGTGAAGAGTTGCCACTTGATCCTTAGCTTGTTGAAGTTGCCTCTCTAAATCTGTGACATGTGTAACACCCTAATATTCAAATCCTTATACTCGGGTCATAAGTCAATGATATTAATGTGGTGGGGTGGAATAATAACACGTATATAATTTGAAGGAATTATTAAACGCGAATCCTAAAAAGGAGTAAATTAAAAATCGCAAACGAAGACACTCTCATATCAAAGAAAAAGAAGTAAAACACATTCAGAAAGTGGAATGATTAAAACATTAAGGAAGAATGGAATAAAGATTGGATATGTATCATAATATAAGTATACTAGCCACTAGTCACAACCTGCGAAGTTTAGGTCGGCTAGGGTTACAGAATTAAAACAGTTGACAATAGTATTTTACTATCTCTCCCATGTACCTCATCGCCTCTATAGGCAAGTTCTAAAATAAACATTTACATACATCATATTAAAGTTTTTTTAAATAAAAAGGAGAAATTCTAAAAGTACAAAACAGAATCAAATAGACTTTGTTGTCGTCCAGACGAATCTAGCTCAATGCTGAGCACCAGGACCTACGTCTGAAAAATAAGAGATATGTGGAATAAGAACCCCTAGCCCATGAGTTTTCAGTACGGTAAAATTTCCCTCAAAGAGTATGTGGAATTTGTGCTTGTTATTCTCACTATACTGATGAATGTCCACAACTCCAAGAGGACAATACCTTGGCGGCTACCAATGCTTATTACAACCGTCCAAATCAAGGGTATTATCAATAAGGCGGTAACTATAATCAAGGGGTAACTACAACCAAGGTTGCCAAGAGAATCCCAACCAAGGATGGAGAGACAACTACAACCAAGGAGGAAGAGACAATGGTGAAAACTAAAGGTAGAATAACAATTACCAACAAAACCGGTATCAACAAAACCCTTCTTACCAACAACAAAACTAAGGTTAAAGGTACCAACCACCTCACCAGAGGCAAGCTCAAGTATCTCAAATCACCCAACCACAAGTCCCCCAAATTACCTACCCTCCTTCTTCCTCCAACCAAGATGAAACGCTTTGCTCTATTTTTCAAGGGCAAAAAAAGATTCAAATTACACTTACCTCTAGCCTCACCGGTCTCACCTCTACTCTCCAAGCTCTTATATCCCGTAAGGACCCACCCTCTACCTCCAATACTCAATCTCTAAGCTCTATTGCACTTCCCTCTCAACCCTTACCTAACTCCAGAAGTGGAATCAATGCCATCACCTTGAGGTCCGGTACTACATTGTAAGAGAGGAGTCCCGAGGAGCCAAGCTCAAGAGAAGTCACTCAAGATGAAGATATGATTGAGGTAGAAGATATTGAAGACGAGGATGAGGTACAAGAGACGTCTGAAGAAGAAGTTGCTCAACCGAAGCATGGAGTTCCTAAGGAAGAAAATGTTTTGAAAGAGGCTATTCCAATTTCTTTTCCACACCTAGCAAGGAGGACCAAGAAGCAAGTGGAGCTAGATCCCAATATGGTGGATATCTTCAAAAAGGTCGAGGTAACTATTCCCCTTTTTGATGCTATTCGCCAAGTTCCTAAGTATGCTAAGTTTCTAAAGGATTTGTGCATGAATAAGGAGAAGATTCATGATCTAGAAACTATTTCTTTGGGTAGCTCAATTTCAACTTTGATGGGTGCTATACCGGAGAAATGTGGTGAACCCGGTCCTTGTCTGGTTACTTGCACTATAGGTGGTATACAATTTGTTGATTGCATGTGTGACCTAGGTGCTTGTGTCAGCATTATGCCTTTATCTGTTTATGATGCATTGAAGCTTCCACCGTTGAAAAGGTCGGCAGCCCATTTTGTTTTGGCGGATAAAAGCATAATCTCGGTGGTTGGCATTGCGGAAGATGTCTTATTGAACATTAAGGGGTTGACTTTTCCAATTGATTTTTACATTCTTGAGATGTCCCCTAATGACTCTAGAAGACCATCATCTATCTTACTTGGGAGGTCATTCTTGAAAATCTCCCGTTTTAAATTGGATGCTTTTTTGGGTACATATTCCTTTGGAATTGATGAAAGAGTAGTGAGTTTCAATCTTGACGAGGCTATGAAGCATCCACCGGAGGACCATTCTCTCTTCCGGTGTGATATGATTGATGATATTGTGGCTGAAGTCCACCAGGATATAGTGGATAAGAAGAACATGGTACATGGTTTAAGTGTGGGGAAACCCCTGAATATGATGAAGATACCTTGCCACCTCCGGTGCTACCGGATAATCAAATGCCAAGCCATGAGCTAAATATGGAATTAAAGCCACTTCCACCCCATCTTAAGTATGTCTATCTTCAAGAGAATCAAAAGCTTCCGGTGATCATTGCAAAGGAGCTTACCTCCCAACAAGAGGAAAGATTGCTTAGTGTACTGGGAAGGAACAAGAGATCTATTGGGTGGAGTTTGGTGGACATAGTTGGTATAAGCCCTCAAGTTTGTGAGCATCGCATTTTTCTAGATGAGGGAGCCAAACCTATCCATCAATCTCAAAGGCGGTTGAACCCCATAATTCTAGAAGTTGTGAAGAAAGAAGTGACCTGACTACTTGAGGCTGACATTATCAATCCAATCTTGGATAGTGAGTGGGTTAGCCCGGTACAAGTGGTTCCGAAGAAGTCCGATGTCACCATAGTCAAGAATGAGAGTGGAGAACTCATGGCCACAAGGGTGCAAAATTCATGGAGAGTTTGCATCGACTACAGGCGCTTGAACTTGGCCACTCGCAAGGATCACTATCCACTATCATTCATCGATCAAATGCTTGATCGCTTGTCCGGTAAGTCACATTATTGCTTTTTAGATGGCTATACTGGTCATTTTCAAATCCATATTGCTCTGGAAGACCAAGAGAAAACCACTTTCACATGCCCTTTTGGAACGTATGCATACAAAAGGATGCCTTTTGGTTTATGTAATGCACCAGCTACGTTTCAAAGGTGCATGATGAGCATCTTTTCGGATCTTCTTGAGCACTGTATAGAAGTATTCTTGACCTTTGTTTGGATAATCTTGCTAGAGTATTAGAAAGATGTGCTAGTTCAAACCTTGTGCTTAACTTTGAAAAAAACGTCACTTTATGATAAAGCAAGGTATTGTTCTAGGTCATGTTGTCTCTAATACTGGTATATCTGTTGATCCTGCCAAGGTTGATGTTATTTCTAGTTTACCTTATTCCTCTTCTATGAGGGAAGTCTGTTTTTTTCTCGGTCATGGAGGTTTCTACTGGCATTTTATCAAGGACTTCGGTAGGGTTGCACTACCCCTTTCCCGTCTGTTGCAAAAAGATGTAGAGTTTGACTTGAGTGAAGAGTGTATGGAAGCATTTGACAAGCTGAAGATTGCTTTAACCCAAGCTCCTATTGTGAGAGGGCCTGAGTAGAGTAGGCCATTTGAGATTATGTGCGACGCATCTAACTATGCGGTAGGAGCGGCGCTTGCTCAGCTCGAGGTAAGGATTCCTATATCATAGCTTATGCTTCTAAGACATTAGATGGTGCCCAGTCTAACTATACTACCATTGAAAAGGAACTTCTAGCAATTGTTTTTGACTTGGATAAATTTCGGACCTATTTACTTGGAACCAAAGCGGTAGTATATTCAGACCATGCAGCTTTGAAGTACTTGCTAGATAAGAAAGAATCAGAGCCAAGGTTAATGCATTGGATATTGCTATTGCAAGAGTTTGATTTAGAGATCAAGGATAGGAGTGGTTTCCAAAATTTAGTGGTGGACCACTTGAGTCGCCTAGAGCATATAAAACGTGACTCCACTCTTATTAATGATGCATTTTCTTTTGATAGCTTACAAGCAATATCCAAAGTGGTTCCTTGGTATGCATCCATTGCTGATTATTTGGTTAGTCACACCTTTCCTCCACATTTTTCTAAACTTCAAAAGGAAAAGCTCAAAAGCGAGTCCAAGTATTGCATATGGGATGACCCATATTTGTGGAGATGTGGTGCTGACCAAATGATTATAAGGTGTGTTCCACAATCCAAAATTTAGTCTATCTTAGAGGCGTGCCATGTTTCTGAAAGTGGTGGCCACTTCGGTCCTCAAAGAACTGCAAGAAAAATCTTAGACTGTGGATTTTTGTGACTCACACTCTTTAAGGATGCAAATCTTTTCTGTAGCTCTTGTCACCAATGCAAAGGTTCGGAAACATATCCAAGAGGGATGAGATGTCCCAACAACTCATGTTGTTTTGTGAAATTTTTTATGTTTGGGGTATTGACTTCATGGGTCCCTTTCCAAAATTGAATGGTTTATTATATATTCTGTTAGCCGTTGATTATGTTTCTAAGTGGGTGGAAGCAATTTCTACCCGTACTGATTATGCTAACGTGGTTGTCTCGTTTGTTCGAAATAATCTCATTTGCCGCTTTGGATCACCACGAGCAATCGTGAGTGATCAAGACTCTTATTTTTGTAACAAAAGAATAACAGGTTTGATGAAGAAACATGACATTATTCACAAGGTGGCTACGATCTATCATCCCAAACAAAGGCCAGGCCAAAGTGTCTAATAGAGAGATTAAGCGCATACTCAAGAAGATGGTTAAACCTTATTGGAGGGATTGGAGCTTTAGGCTCGGAAATGCACTATGGGATTATCAGACGGCTTACAAGACACCGATTGGCATGAGTCCGTTTTGGCTAGTCTATGGAAAGGCTTGTCACCTTTTGGTAGAGGTGGAACACAAGGCTTATTGGGCTATGAAGGAATGTAACTCAGGACTGGGAGGAGCCGGAGTTGAAAGGAAATTGCAACTGGACGAATTGGAGTGCATTTGGTTAGAAGCTTATGAAAACTCAAGGCTCTACAAAGAAAAAGTAAAGGCGGTACATGATCGGAACATCAAGAGAAGAGAGTTTAGAGCTGGTGATCAAGTCCTTCTCTATAACTCAAGGTTGAGATTTATGCCGGGCAAACTGAAGTCAAGGTGGGATGAACCATATCTGGTGAATAAGGCTGAACCATATGGAGTTATCCACTTGAGTCACCCCTCAAGCCCTACCTTCTTCAAAGTCATTGGCCACCGTTTGAAACTCTATCATGGTGTGAAGATGAAGAATAACAAGGAGCTGGAGATCTTTCTCTTGAAAGACCCGGCCAAGGAAGAGGATTGAGCTCATAAACGTCCAACTTAAGGACGTTAAAAAAAGTGCTAGGTGGGAGACAATCCACCATGGTATGGTCTTCCTTATCTACAGCTTCGTTTACTTAGTTTTAGTATCTTTACTTAATTTTCTTGCGTTCGCTTTGCTTGTTTTATGCGCTAATTGCTTTTACTGATTTTAAGTCAAAAAAAGGTGTGAGAACGATGCAGCAATACAGAGAGTTGTGATGGAACCATGCAGGTGGGGTACGAGGGCACATAAACCATCCCACGTGTACGCCTCGCTGATGCGTACGCGTCACTCAGAAATTTTCCGTTCCCACACGTGTGCTTGAACGACGCACACGCGTCGTATGCTAATGCTACAATGTTGCTGCTGTCTGGTACAAAAACCAAAGACTTGTGCTAGAACCAAGCGAATGGGGTGCTAGGCACACAATCCAACCCACGCGTACACATTGCTGACGCGTACGCGTCATTTGTTTTTTTGCCCACCCACACGTAGGCGTGAGCGACGTATATGCGTCGCACAGCTTTCTTAAAAATATTGCTGCTGCATCATACAAAAACCAGAGAGTTGTGATGGAACTGTGCAAGTTTCATGCGTCTAGCATGAAAAGTTATCACACACATGCTTGCCCGACGCTTATGCGTCATTTTCACTTTTGGGCCTCTCGTGCAGACACGTGATCGACGCTTACGCGTCACTTTGTCTTTTAGCCCTCCGACTCATACGCGTATCTGACGTGCACACGTCATAGTGCCGATTCAATTTAACCAGCGCACTGCCCTGGTTTCCTTCATTCTTCTTCTTTTTTTTCATTCTTTTTTCTTCTTTCATCTATCTTCTTTCCCCTTACTTCTTTCTTCCCTCTTCCCCTCTTCCACCACCACCGGCGACCACCACTTCTGGTGGTCCCACCTTCTTTCTTTTTTTCTTTTCTCTTCTCACCCCTCTTATCTTCTTCTTACTTGCATTTACCTTCCTCTCTTCCCCTTCTTTTCAAGGTTTTTTTTCTTACTCTCTTCTACTCTTCAACCCTTCTTTTGTTTATTGCATTCAAACATTTTAATTGCTCTTACTTGTATTTTAGTTGTGTTCTTTATTGCTTCTTATTAGTTCTTTTTCTCCTTACATTTTTTGTTATTGGTGTTGGCATTTTAAGTTGGTGGATTAATGGATTATTTTAATATTTCTTGACTTGTTTATCTCATGTGATATTGCTTTGGTAGTTGATATTTTATTTTGGGCGATATTACAAACTTAGACTTATCAACTTATTTATTGTCTATGATATGCACCCCAAGTGTTTGTGAAAATGCACCAATGACACTTTGATTCATCTTTAATCTTATTCTATCAACCTAGTGCTTCTTTTTTACAACACTTACACTCCATGTGCATTGAGCTTAGTCTTCATAAATTGTCATCCACATGCTCATTATTTTTTATTTGATTCGCATGTGTTTATCATTGTTGTTATCGATGCTTGAATTTATTTTTCTAATGCTTTACACTTGCATGCTTCTTACACTCTTGCATCTAGTGATAGTGCTATGCCCCTATGATCATATTGATATCTTACTCGCATGTTGCATCTTCTTGATTCTGGTGTTTATCTCTCTGAGTTTAATGTGTTTTATTTTTCTTCCTTTTTTAGGATGGCGACCAAGAAAGGGAAGGAGAAGGCTTCTAAAAAGGCACATGCAAAGAAGGAAACTCAAAGACCACCTGCTAAGGCACAAACTTCCTCAAAAGTTAAGCCACCTTCTAAGCGGTTGAAGAGGGCCATCTGCGTTGATGAAGAAGAGAAGGAATTTCTCGCAAAGGACTCCGCAAGATTCACTAGCCGCTATTGTGAGCGGATGTTCCCCATCTTGCTCAATAGAAACTACCACAATCAGTACCTCCTACTTCTTCCAGAATAATTTGTTCATTTTGTGATGCCCCACATTGAGAAGAGGCATTGGAGATTCCTAAATCGGAGGTCGAGGGAAGTTAATCTATCTTGGGTCGTTGAGTTCTACTCCAATTATCACACGCCCACCCTTCAATCAGTTTTATGCGCCAAAAGCAAGTTCCTATATTGGAAGACGCTATTCAGTGGGTACTTGAGATTTTACCAAGTCCAGATGGGATGGATGCCTACCAAGAAGCAAAACTTGAGTGCAAGAGCTACGATTTTGACTGGGATCCCGTCCTCTGGGTCATTGCTCAACCCGTTAGTGAGTGGATCCATGGAAAAAGCAAGACTCAACCCAGGTGCATCTCCACACAAGCGCTCACTATGGAGGCTCGAGTGTGGACACATATCATGTCTCACTATGTATTGCCGATCACTCATGAGTCCACTATTATTGGAGACATGGCCATTCCTGTTTGGTGCATCCTTACAGAGAAACCTCTCAACTTTTCACAACTCATCCACCAAGCTTTGGGCCGAGTGCAAACAGTGGGAAACCTACCTTTACCACTTTGGTTATGGACTTGATGTCTGCGGCTGGCGTTTCCTATGAGACTAGGGATGTGAAGGCCATGATTCCAAGGGACGACGAATTGTCCCGAATGGAAAATATATTAGGCTTCAAGTGCTACCCGTGAGCTGAAATGAGGACCCGTCTTTGGAAGCTCCATCATCCTCGGCTCTACCATCATCGACACCACATTCACCACAACAATTCGCTCACCAGTTGTTACTTGAGCTCCTTGAGAAGGTAGACTGGGAAGGCTGGAGGATTGAGCAGATTGAGCGACGCAACAAGCATCGCTATGACTACTTGAAGAAGCTTATTGGGTATTCTAACCCGCTGGTGAGAGAATTATTGTTAGTCTAGAATTTCACTAAATATAGATTCTCGTTGCAAGTATAGTCTAGACCAACAAACAATCCTCAATCAAAGTTTAAATTTTTAAATCAAAATATAACCGAGAGTTATTCAACCTCTAGTCGTTCTCCCTAGGAATGCAATTGGAGTGTTACTATTTCGGTTGTAAAGGACACAAAGGGGTTTTGGAATCAAAGAACAAAAGATTAAAAGAACTAAGAAATCAAAGAACAAAGCAATAATCAAAATTAGAATTAATGTAAGTAAAAGGAAACAAGATCAAAACTAGTGAAAATGCTAAGATATGCATAAAAGAACCTTGACTTGGGAAATCAAGAATCCTAAGAATCCTATCATGGCCATAACCACAACTATGATAATTATGGTGAGTCACTCTTGCTTAGTTAACCCCTAACATCGAGGAGTAAGTCAAGCAAGCATAATTGACCTTAATCCATAGGTCCTAGCTAAGTTACCAAACTAGTTGATAAAATGCTAGCTTAGATGGAAACAAGAGTCAACTAACTTCTCAAGAAGTATCGCTAAATGTCAGACATTATGAATCTAGTATCTTAGGAACTCAAACCCCAAGCCAAGGTGGGAAAATCTACTAAAAAAACTAGAGTTGGCATTTTCACAAACACCTTGTGTGCATAAAAGTAAAACCTGGAAAATTGCAAAGGAAAAAGGAAAACTATAACCAACTATTCACAAAACCAACAATAAACAAGCAATCAAGCATAAAGAGAGCATAAAGCATTAAATTCATCAACCAAAACTTCAAGAAACTCAAAATTGCAAGTATGAACAAAGTAATTTGAACCAAAAGAAATGAAAGTAAAAGTGCTTTAATTAAAGAGAAAATTGAGAGTACTTACAATTAAAGAAGCAAAATCTAAAATGAAAGCTAGTTATAAAATGCTACAATTAATCCTAATTAAAAACCCTAAGAGAGCTCTCCTTAATCTACACTACTCCTACTCCTACTACTATGGAAAATATAAAAAAATAAAGTTCTAAGTCCTAATGCCTTCATATGTGTTGATATCCCCTTCATATAACATCCATTTTCAGCCTTCAAGCCTTCCAAAATGGGCCAAAAGCCCTCAGAATTCGCACAACATGTGTTTCATTAATAAAATCACGTACAGGGTCTTGTGCATATGCACAGATGTATGGGTACGCACACTTGGCTGAATGTTCTTCCGTGTGTACGCACGGGTAGTTGTGCGTACGCACACATGCTAATTTCTTCATGTGGGCATGCACGCTTGCTTGTGCGCACGCACACATGGCTGTGTGTGCTTTTCCTTGTTTTCTTCATGTTTTCTCCCTTGTACATGCTTTCTTCAACTTTTGCCTAGCCAATCATGCCTCAATGACCTAAAATCACTCAACAAACAAGTCATGGCATCGAATGGCATGAAAGCGGAATTAAATTGCTCAATTTAAGCACAAAAATGCATGTTTTTCACATTTAGGTTCAATTTAGGGATCAAACACAAAATTATGCTATTTTGGTGAATAAGTATGAGTTTATGTGATGAAATCCACTCAATTCAAGCTAAAATATATCATTAAATATGGATTCATCACCCGCCTATGGAGGAACCTGACACCTCAGACTCTACTTCCACTAATGGCGATGCAAGTGATCAAGAGGTGGACATGAAGGTGCCCCTGTCCCCCCATCTTTTGGCCATTGGAAGTGGCGATCCCGGACACACTTTCTGGATCATTGATGGCACGGAGGACCTTTCCAAGTTTTAAGTGTGGGGAGGTCGGTAATTGACTGCCGAAGGTAACAACCCTCCCACCCCCAATACCTATGTTTTAAATTTATTTTGTAGTTAGTTGTTGCATTGCATTGTAGTTAGAGTTTGTACACATTCTACCATTTCTTTCTTGCTAGGACTAGTTGGTTGAAGTGTTGATTTCCTTTTCAAGAAACTGTTTTAGAGTATTTCACTAATTTGAATTAAAATTTTTGTTTAACTTGCTTGAAGAAATTTAATTTGGAACATGGTTTTAGAGCTCAAACACACAAGCCTATTGAGATTTTTGAACACATTTGATTGGTTGCATCTTATCAACCATTATTTTGTTTTGGTGTGTGTTGTTCTTTCTGAGATTGCGATCTTTGTCTTGCTTAATTCTATATTTCCATTGTTTGATGTATGAATGCATTTATGTGATTGAGGCCTTTGTTTCACTAAGCTTACATACCCATATGGCTTTATGATGTGCGGATATTTCATACGCTTTTTGGCATCATTTTCATATAGTTTTCATTATGTTTTGTTTAAGTTTTATTATATTTTCATAGGTTTTAGTGCAAAATTCATATTTTTTGGCATCATTTTTATATAGTTTTCATTATGTTTTGTTTATATGCTTGAGAAGGCTTAACCTCAAGCCCGTAGCTAGAGGATGGTTGGAATTCATCCAACGGTCTATCATCCCTACTAGCAATCGGTCAGAAGTGATCATTGACAAAGCCATCATGATTCATTGCATCATGATTGGAAGTGAGGTGGATGTACATGAGGTAATACCTCAAGAGTTGTACAAGAAAGCTGAAAAGCCATCCACCTTAGCAAGGTTGGATTTTTCCCACCTTATATGTCATCTATGCAATTTAGCTAGAAATGTCATAGAAGGAGACATCCCCATTGAGGAGGATAAACCCATCACTAAAAGAAGGATAGAGCAAACCAGAGAGCCTACACATGCACCTTAACAAGAGCATGTGGAGCATCCTCAACAAAAAATCCCTGAGATGCCTCAAGGAATGCAGTTTCCTCCCCAAGGATATTGGAATCAATTGCATACTTCTCTAGGAGAATTAAGCTTCAGCATGGATCAGTTGAGGATGGGACATCAAGAGCATTCCACCATCCTCTATGAAATAAGAGAAAATCATAGAGTTATGAGGGAAAAACAACAGAGATAGGGGCGTGACATAGATGAAATCAAGCACTCCATTAGATCCTCTAGAAGGAGTAGTAGCCACCATCACTAAGGTGGATTCGTTCCTTTAATCCTTGTTGCCTTTGTTATTTTTCTGTTTTACATGTATTTTATCTTATTGTCTGTTTCTAGTGCATGATCATCTTTATGTCTTAAAACTATGAAATATTCCACGCATCTCTCACCTTGGTAAAAAGAAAATTTTAATTGAAAAAGAAAAGTAAGATGCATGATTTCGAGTTATATATTAAGAATTGTTCAATTATTTGATGTGGTGGCATTGCTTTTGCTTTCTGAATATATGAATAAACAGTGCATATTTGATATTGGAGTAAAGAATGTTGGCTCTTGAAAGAATGATGATGAAAGTGAAGTGTTATTGGTAATCTGAAAAATCCAAAAATTGATTCTTGAAGTAAGAAAAAGCAGCAAAAAGCAATAAAAGAAAAAGAAATTTATATATGCATATGCAAAAAAAAGCAAGCAGAAAAAGAAAAAGCCAGTAGCTCTTTAAACCAAAAGGCAAGAGCAAGGATCCAAGGCTTTGAGCATCAATGGTTAGGAAGGCCTAAAAGAAACAAAATCTTGGCCTAAACAGTTCAAATGAGCTGCGTCCCTAACTATATGCTTATGGTGTGAAGGTGTCAAGTGAAAAGCTTGAGACTGAGCAGTTAAAGTCGTGATCCAAAGCAAAGAGTATGCTTAAGAACTCTGGACACCACTGGCTGGGGATATCGCCACCACCCAAGAGATTCTTCCCATAGGTGAAAATTCGCCCAATTTATGGCCTACCATAAGTTCTGTTATATAAATAGGTAAATGTTCTTTTCCACTATGGATAGCAATGGTATGGCTAATCATTGTGAATCTTGAAGTACTATTTCTGAATCTCCCTGACCAAATCCACCAACATTAGGATTTCTAGCAAAGCTGAATCACAATTCGAAAGGGTTCACCCAGTTAAGTGTCTGTGGTGTTTATGTATACAGTGGTAATACTGGAAAACAAAGCGCTTAGGGTCAGGGCCAAGACTCAAAAGAAGTTGTGTTCAAGAATAAAAAAGAACTAAACTAGGAGAATCAATAGTATCATCTGGATTCTAAGTTCCTAAATATGCCAATTATTCTGAGCTTCAATGGAAAGTGAGATACCAAAACTATTCAGAAGCAAAAAACTACTAGTCTCGCTCATCTAATTAAAACTGAGCTTCATTGAAAACTCTGAGATTTGTTGTATCCTTCTCTTCTTTTTATCCTACTTTGTTTTTGGTTGCTTGGGGACAAACAACAGTTTAAGTTTGGTGGTCTGATGAGCGGATATTTTATACGATTTTTGGATTCTACTTTAAGTTGTTATGTTTTATGATGATTTCAGGTATTTTCTGGCTGAAATTGAGGAGTTTTGGCAAAGGCTGATTCAGAGACAGAGAAAGGACTGCAGATGTTGTCAGGATCTGACCTCCATGCACTCGAAGGAGCATTTTTGGAGTTAGAAAAGTCCAAATGGCAGACTCGCAATGGCTATGGAATGCTAACATCCAGGGCTTTCCAAAAATATATAGTAGTTTATACTTTGTTTTGGAAATGAAGACTCAAAACTGGCGTTGAACGCCAGCGACTAGTCCCATTCCTAGCGTCCAACGCCCAAAGGGGAGTTGCTGGCATCCAACGCCCATTCAGGAGTCCAAAGCTGGTGTTGGACGCCCAAAAGGTAGTACTAGCTCATGGCTTCACTCAAGCTCAGCCCAAACACTCACCAAGTGTGCCTGGAAAGTGGATTTTTGCACTGCAAGACTAGTTTATCTTATTTTCTGTAATTCTTAGTTGCTAGACTAGTATATATAGAACAAAGATCACCATTGTTATAGACCTTTACCCATTCGAACTTTTTACTATTATTTTTTGTACAATATGAGTCACTAACCTCCTAGGTTCAGGTTAGGAGCTCTGTTGATTCTTATGGATTAATAATATCACTATTCCACTTCAATCTATGCTTGATTCTATTCTAAGATGTATCTTCGTTCTTCATCCTAATAGATTGGGAGTATAACTTGACCATCATCCCTATTCCACATGGGTTCTTGCGAGTCTTTGACGGGATAATATTGAACCACAAGCTTGATTATACATCTCTTAGACGGCTAATCCACGACTTTGTTAGCTACTTCTCGAGACATCTGTGCAACCGAGGTGCGGGGCAATTAGGGCCTTTGTGATATAGGCTAGAACCAAAGGAGCAGTATTCTCTGATCCAGAAGATCCGACCTTGTCTGTGGCGTTTTGAGTAGGATCACCAAGGGAATGGACTGCTAGAGCTTCACCCCTGTTCAGATTAGATGACCGCTGACTCGGCGTTTGATCTGAAGCAGAGAAGATTAATGACCGCTGACCCGAGGTTAATCATTTACAGCCTGCCATGGAATGAATCAATCAGAAGTTGAAGTAGATGGTGAGAAAAGTTGATCTAGAAGGAAGAAGCATCTCTGAAGCCTCAACCGTTCTATCATCTCTTGTTTGAGTCTCTTGTTTTCTTTTCAAAAATTTTTCAAAACCTTTTCTTTTCTTTATTAATCTTTGTCTTTTATGTGAGTCTTTTGTTCTTGTTAAAGTTTCAAACTTTCTTGTTTTCTTTTGAGTCTAGTGTCAATTCTTAAGTTTGGTGTCCCTTGTGTGTTTATTTTTTCTTTAAAATTTTCGAAAGTTGTTCTTATTGTTCTTAGTGCTCTTTCTTGTTTTCTTTTTCTTATTTATGAGCAGGAACAGAGATAAAAAACCTCTCTTTGATCTTGATCCTAAACCTGAGAGGACCCTAAGGAGGCGTTTACAACAAGTTTAAGCACAACACTCCGGAAGAGATCTCACAGAAATTTTCGAACAAGAAACTAAAAATACAAACATGGCAGCCAAATAGAATAATGGAGGAGATGCATGGAAGGTTCTTGGTAACTTTACTGCACCCACTTCTGACTTTTATGGAAGAAATATCTCCACACCTGCCATTAGAGCAAATAACTTTGAGCTTATGCCTCAGTTAGTCTCTCTAATGCAACATAATTTCAAATTTCAAAGACTTCCACTAGAAGATGCACATCAATTCTTATATGACTTCTTGCAAATCTGTGATACTATTAAGACCAATGGAGTGGATTGGTGCACAGAATTGTGATTTACACTTTTCACAACTCTGGTGCCACTAACCAGCAAGTGCACTGGGTCATCCAAGTAATACCTTACGTGAGTAAGGGTCAATCCCATTGAGATTGTTGGCTTGAAGAAAGCTATGGTCATCTTGTAAATCTCAGTCAGGCGGATTCAAATGGTTATGAGGTTTTGATGATTAAAAAAGAAATAAAACATAAAATAGGATTGAGATACTGATGCAATTCATTGGTGGGAATTTCAGATAAGCGTATGGAGATACTTTGTTCCCTCTGAGCCTCTACTTTCCTATTGTCCTCATCCAATCATGTGTACTCCCTTCCATGGCAAGCTGTATGTTGGTGGATCACCGTTGTCAATGGCTACCATCCATCCTCTTAGTGAAAACATATCCGCTAC
This sequence comes from Arachis hypogaea, assembly GCF_003086295.3. NCBI lineage: Eukaryota > Viridiplantae > Streptophyta > Magnoliopsida > Fabales > Fabaceae > Arachis > Arachis hypogaea. The sequence continues at coordinate 33,521,990 of NC_092045.1, read as the reverse complement.
GGTTTCCCACATGGCTAATCAACTGTCGGTTCTCGATCGTGTTGGAATAAGATCCATTGATCCTTTTGCACACTGTCACTGCGCCCAACAGTCACAAGTTTGAAGCTCGTCACAGTCATCCCATCCCAGATTCTGCTCGGAATACCACAGACAAGGTTTAGACTTTCTGGATCTCAAGAATGCTGCCAATTGATTCTAGCTTATACCACGAAGACTCTGATCTTATGGAATGGAAGGCTCTGTTGTCAAGAGAGGCAACCATGCATCGTAAACCAGGAGGCCAAGAGATACACACTCAAGCTCTTGCAGATAGAACGGAGGTGGTTGTCAGGCACGCGTTCATAAGGGAGGATGATGATGAGTGTCACGGATCATCACATCCATCAGGTTGAAGTAGGAGTGAATATCTTAGAACAAGAATAAGTGTGTATTGAATAGAAAAAGAATAGTACTTTGCATTAATTCATGAGGAACAGCAGAGCTCCACACCTAAATCTATGAGGTGTAGAAATTTCACCGTTGAAAATACATAAGTGATGAAGGTCCAGGCATAGCCGAATGGCCAGCCCCCAAAACATGATCAAGAGATCAAAAGTGATCCAAAGATAGTTTCAAAAATGATATAAAGATATGAATACAATAGTAAAAAGTGATATTTATACTAAACTAGTAAACTAGGTTTACAGAAAATGAGTAACTAAGTGTAGATAGTGCAGAAATCCACTTCCGGGGCCCACTTGGTATGTGTTTGGGCTGAGCATTGAAGCTTTCACATGCATAGGCTCTTCTTGGAGTTTAAACACCAGGTTTGGTGCCAGTTTGGGCGTTTAACTCCAGCTTTGATGCCAGTTCTAGCGTTTTACGCCAGAAAAGGGACTCTGATGGGCGTCTGGATGCCAGTTTGGGCCATCAAATATCGAGCAAAGTATGAACTATTATACATTGCTGGAAAGCCCAAGATGTCTACTTTCCAAAGCAATTAAGAGCGCGCCAATTGGGCTTCTGTAGCTCCAGAAAATCCACTTTGAGTGCAGGGAGGTCAGAATCCAATAGCATCTTCAGTCCTTTCTCAGCCTCTGAATCAGATTTTTGCTCAGGTCCTTCAATTTCAGACAGAAAATACCTAAAATCACAGAAAAACACACAAAATCATAGTAAAGTCCAGAAATGTGATTTTAGCATAAAAACTAATAAAAATATTCTAAAAAGTAACTAAAACATATTAAAAACTATGTAAAAACAATGCCAAAAGGCGTATAAATTATCCGCTCATCACAACACTAAACTTAAATTGTTGCTTGTCCCCAAGCAACTGAAAACAAAATAGGATAAAAAGAAGAGAATATACAATAAATCTCAAAATATCAATGAAATTTAGTCCCAATTAGATGAGCAGGGCTAGTAGCTTTTTGCCTCTGAACAGTTTTGGCATCTCACTTTATCCTTTGAAGTTCAGAATGATTGGCAACCATTAGGAACTTAGAATTTAGATAGTGTTATTGATTCTCCTAGTTCAGTGTGTTGATTCTTGAACACAGCTACTTTATTAGTCTTGGCCGTGGCCCTAAGCACTTTGTTTTCCAGTATTACCACCGGATACATAAATGCCACACACACATAATTGGGTGAACCTTTTCAGATTGTGACTTAGCTTTGCTAGAGTCCCCAGTTAGAGGTGTCCAGAGTTCTTAAGCACACTCTTTTACTTTGGATCACGACTTTAACCATTCAGTCTCAAGCTTTTCACTTGGACCTTCGTGACACAAGCACATGGTTAGGGACAGCTTGATTTAGCCGCTTAGGCCAGGATTTTGTTCCTTTGGGCCCTCCTATCCATTAATGCTCAAAGTCTTGGATCCTTCTTACCCTTGCCTTTTAGTTTTAAGGGCTATTGGCTTTTTCTACTTGCTTTTTCTCTTTTTTTCTTTTTTTTTTTAATTTTTGCCACTTTTTTTTCGCAAGCTTTGTTATTCACTGCTTTTTCTTGCTTCAAGAATCAATTTTATGATTTTTCAGATTATCAATAACATTTCTCTTTCTTTATTATTCTTTCAAGAGCCAATAATTTTAACAATCATAAACTTCACTATAAAAAAATATGCACTGTTCAAGTATTCATTCAGAAAACAAAAAGTATTGCCACCACATCAAAATAATTAAACTAATTTCAAGATAAAATTTGAAATTCATGTACTTCTTGTTTTTTTGTAATTAGGAACATTTTTCATTTAAGAAAGGTGAAGGATTCATAGAATTATTCATAGCTTTAAGACATAGACACTAAACACTAATGATCATGTAATAAAGACACAAACATAGACAAACATAAAGTATAAAAAATCAAAAAATAGAAAAAAAATAACAAAGAAATTAAAGAACGGGTCCACCTTAGTGATGGTGGCTAGTTCTCCTTCTTGAAGATCCTATGGAGTGCTTGAGCTCCTCAATGTCTCTTCCTTGCCTTTGTTGCTCCTCCCTCATGGCTCTTTGGTCTTCTCTAATTTCATGGAAGATGATGGAATGCTCTTGGTGTTCCATCCATAGTTGCTCCATATTGGAACTCAAATCTCCTAGAGAAGTGTTGAGTTGTTCCCAATAGTTGTATGGAGGAAAATGCATCCCTTGAGGTATCTCAGGGATTTCTTGATGAGGGACTTCCTCATGCGCTTGTTGAGGTCCATGAGTGGGCTCTCTTGTTTGCTCCATCCTCTTTTTAGTGATGGGCTTGTCCTCTTCAATGAGGGTGTCTTCCTCTATGACAATTTCAGCTAAATTGCATAGGTAACAGATGAGATGAGGGAAGGCTAACCTTGCTAAAGTGGAAGGTTTGTCAGCAACCTTGTATAGTTCTAGAGGTATGATCTCATGAACTTCCACTTCCTCTCCAAACATGATTCTATGGATCATGATAGCCCAATCCACAGTTACTTCGGATCGGTTGCTAGTAGGAATGATAGAGCGTTCGATGAACTCCAACCATCCTCTAGCCGCAGGCTTAAGGTCAAGCCTTCTTAGTTGAACCGGCTTGCCTTTGGAGTCTCTCTTCCATTGGGCTCCTTCCATACAGATGTCCATGAGGAATTGGTCCAACCTTTGATCAAAGTTGACCCTTCTTGTGAAAGGATGAAGATCTCTTTGCATAATTGGCAAGTTGAATGCCAATCTCACATTTTCTGAACTGAAATCTAAGTATTTCCCCCGAACCATTGTGAGCCAATTCTTTGGGTTCAGGTTCATACTTTGATCATGGTTCTTGGTGATCCATGCATTGGCATAGAACTCTTGAACCATTAAGATTCTGACTTGTTGAATGGGATTGGTGAGAGCTTTCCATCCTCTTCTCCTAATCTCATGTCGGATCTCTAGATATTCGCTCCTTTTGAGCTTGAAGTGGACCTCGGGAATCAACTTCTTCTTGGCCACAACTTCATAGAAGTGGTCTTAATGGACCTTTGAGATGAACCTCTCCATCTCCCATGACTTGGAAGTGGAAGCAATTGTCTTTCCCTTCCTCTTTCTAGAGGTTTCTTCGGCCTTAGGTGCCATTAATGGTTATTGAAAACAAAAAGCAATACTTTTTCCAACACCAAACTTAAAATGTTTGCTCGTCCTCGAGTAAGAGAGGAAAGAAGAGGGTAGAAGAAGAAGAGAAGTGAGGGATGGAGGCTTGAGAGGGTTCGGCCAAGGGGGGTGTTGAGTGTATATAATGTGTGAAAATGAAGGACGAATGAGGGGTATTTATAGTGTAAGAGAGGGAGTTGGTTCGTGTGAGAAGGGTTGGGTTTGGGAGGGAAATGGTTTGAATTTGAGTGGGTGGGGGTAGGTGGGTTGTACGATAGGTTTATGGGAATTAGGGAATGGATGTGAGTGGTGAAGAGCATATTGGAAAGAGGGTAAGATTTGATAGGTGAGTGGTGTTTTGGGTAGAGTGTTGTGGAGAAGTGTGAAGAAGAGAGAGAGTGAGGTGGGATAGGTGGGGATCCTGTGGGATCCACAGATCCTGAGGTGTCAGGGATTTTTTATCCCTGCACCTTTCTGGCATTAAATGCCCTCTATGTGCCATTTTTGGCGTTTAAACGCTGGGTTGATGCCCTTTTCTGGCGTTTAAATGCCCAGAAAGGTGCCAGACTAGGCGTTTAAACTCCTATTTTTATACCTTTACTGGCGTTTAAACACCAATTTGCCTGCCAGTTCTAGCGTTTAAATGCCAGACTGCTACCCATTTCTGGCATTTAAACGCCTAAAATTGTGCCAGGCTGGGCGTTAAACGCCCATTTTGGTATCTTTACTGGCGTTTAAACGCCAGTAAGCTCTTCCTCCAGGGTGTGCTATTTTTGATGCTATTTTTTATTTTGCTTTAATTTTTTTGCAGTTGTTTTTGTGACTCCATATGATCATCATCCTAAAGAAAACATAAAATAACAATCAAAAATAAAATAAAAGAGTAAATAATATAGATAAATAAAATTGGGTTGCCTCCCAATAAGCGCTTCTTTAATGTCAATAGCTTAACAGGAAGCTCTTATAGAGCTTTACAGGTGCTCAGAGCATGATTGTGGCCTCCCAACACCAAACTTAGAGTTTGAGTGTGGGGGCTCTGTTTGACTCTGTACTGAGAGAAACTTTTCATGCTTCTTCTCCATGTTTACAGAAGAAGATCCTTGAGCCTTAAACACAAGGTAGTCCTCATTCAATTGAAAGACTAACTCTCCTCTGTCCACATCAATCACAGCCCTTGCTGTGGCTAGGAAAGGTCTTCCAAGGATGATGGATTCATCCTCATCCTTCCCAGTGTCTAGGATTATGAAATCAACAGGGATGTAAAGGCCTTCAACCTTTACCAAGACATCCTCTACAAGTCTATAAGCCTGTTTCTTTGATTTGTCTGCCATCTCTAGTGACATTCTTGTAGCTTGTACCTTAAAGATCCCTAATTTCTCCTTTACAGAGAGTGGCATGAGGTTGATACTTGATCCTAGGTCACACAGAGCCTTTTCAAAGGTCATGGTGCCTATGGTGTAAGGTATCAAGAACCTTCTGGGATCCTCTTTCTTTTGAGGCAACTTCAGCTGAGCCAATGCACTTAGTTCATTGATGAGCAATGGAGGTTCATCCTCCCTAGTCTCATTACCAAATAATTTTACTTGACTCATAAGAAACAACTAAATTTTTTTAAAAAGTTTTTGACTGAGTCAATCCAAAATTTCAAAATTTATGAGAGAAATAAGGGAAATATATTTTTTTTATTTTTGAATTTTTAATGAGGAGAGAGAAAAACACAAAAATGACTCAAAACATGAAAATTTAAGATAAAAACAAAAAAATCATGCAAGAACACTTTGAATGTCAAGATGAACACCAAGAACACTTTGAAGATCATGATGAACATCAAGAACATATTTTTAAAATTTTTTTTGAAAAGAATGACATGCAAGACACCAAACTTAAAAATTTTTAAACTCTTGATTCTAAGAAATCGAAAATGCATATGAAAAACAAGAAAAGACACAAAACAAGAAAATTTTAAGATCAAACAAGGAGACTTTATCAAGAACAACTTGAAGATCATGAAGAACACAATGCATGGGATTTTTCGAAAATCTTGGAAAAAATTGAAAACATGAAATTGACACCAAACTTAGGATTTGACACTAGACTCAAACAAGAAACACAAAATATTTTTTTTGGTTTTTATGATTTTATTAATTTTTTTGCAATTTTTCAAAAAAATTTTGGAAAAACGAAAAAGAAGAGAAAAATTTTTTTTTGAAAGATTTTTGAAAACTTTTGGAAAATAAAATAAAGGTTGAAACAAGAAGAAAATTACCTAATCTGAGCAACAAGATGAACCGTCAGTTGTCCAAACTCGAACAATCCCCAGCAACGGCGCCAAAAACTTGGTGCACGGAATTGTGATTTACACTTTTCACAACTCCGGTGCCACTAACCAGCAAGTTCACTGGGTCGTCCAAGTAATACCTTACGTGAGTAAGGGTCGATCCCACAGAGATTGTCGGCTTGAAGCAAGCTATGGTCATCTTGTAAATCTCAGTCAGGCAGATTCAAATGGTTATGAGGTTTTGATGATTAAAAAAGAAATAAAACATAAAATAGGATAGAGATACTTATGCAATTCATTGGTGGGAATTTCAGATAAGCGTATGGAGATGCTTTGTTCCCTCTGAGCCTCTGCTTTCCTACTGTCCTCATCCAATCTTGCATACTCCCTTCCATGGCAAGCTATATGTTGGTGGATCACCGTTGTCAATGGCTACCATCCGTCCTCTTAGTGAAAACATATCCGCTACGGTTTTCCGCATGGCTAATCAGTTGTCGGTTCTCGATCGTGTCAAAATAAGATCCATTGATCCTTTTGCACACTGTCACTGCGCCCAATAGTCATGAGTTTGAAGCTCGTGACAGTCATCCCATCCCAGATCCTACTCGAAATACCACAGACAAGGTTTAGACTTTCTGGATCTCAAGAATGCTGCCAATTTATTCTAGCTTATACCACGAAGACTCTGATCTCATGGAATGGAAGGCTCTGTTGTCAAGAAAGGCAACCATGCATCATGAACTAGGAGGCCAAGAGATACACACTCAAGCTCTTGCAGATAGAACGGAGGTGGTTGTCAGGCATGCGTTCATTAGGGAGGATGATGATGAGTGTGACGGATCATCACATCCATCAGGATGAAGTACGAGTGAATATCGTAGAACAAGAATAAGTGTGTATTGATTAGAAAAACAATAGTACTTTGCATTAATTCATGAGGAACAACAGAGCTCCACACCTTAATCGATGAGGTGTAGAAACTCCACCGTTGAAAATACATAAGTGATGAAGGTCCAAGCATGGCCGAATGGCCAGCCTCCAAAACGTGATCAAGAGATCAAAAGTGATCTAAATATAGTCTCAAAAATGATCTAAAGATATGAATACAATAGTAAAAAGTGCTATTTATACTAAACTAGTAAACTAGGTTTACAGAAAATGAGTAACTAAGTGTAGATAGTGCAGAAATCCACTTCTGGGGCCCCCTTGGTATGTGTTTGGGCTGAGCATCGAAGATTTCACGTGCATAGGCTCTTCTTGGAATTTAAACGCCAGTTTTGGTGCCAGTTTGGGCGTTTAACTCCAGCTTTGGTGCCAGTTCTGGCGTTTTACGCCAGAAAAGGGTCTCTCGTGGGCTTTTGGACACCAGTTTGGGCCATCAAATCTCAAGCAAAGTATGGACTATTATATATTCTGGAAAGCCCAAGATGTCTACCTTCCAAGGCAATTGAGAGAGCTCCAATTGGGCTTCTATAGCTTCAGAAAATCCACTTCGAGTGCAGGAAGGTCAGAATCCAACAGCATCTTCAGTCCTTTCTCAGCCTTTGAATTAGATTTTATCTCAGGTCCTTCAATTTCAGCTAGAAAATACTTAAAATCACAGAAAAATACACAAACTCATAGTAAAGTCCAGAAATGTGACTTTTGCATAAAAACTAATAAAAATATACTAAAAAGTAACTAAAACATATTAAAAACTATGTAAAAATAATGCCAAAAAGTGTATAAATTATTCGCTCATCATGGATCCTAAGGTCTACAGACTTATGCTTTTCCCTTTTGCTGTTAGAGACAAAGCTAAGATATGGTTGGATTCTCAACCTAAGGAAAGCCTAGACTCTTACGAAAAGTTGGTCAATGCTTTCTTGGATAAATTCTTTCCACCGCAAAAGATGAGTAAGCTCAGGGTGGAAGTTCAAACCTTTAGACAAAAAGAGGGTGAATCCCTCTGTGAAGCTTGGAAAAGATACAAGCAACTAATCAGAAGATGTCCTCTTGACATGCTCTCAGAATTGACTATCATAGGAATCTTCTATGGTCGTCTATCTGAGATGTCCAAAATGTCATTGGACCATTCTGCTGGTTGATCGCTCCACTTAAAGAAGACGCCTGAAAAGGCGCAAGAACTCATTAAAATGGTTGCAAACAACCAATTCATGTATATATCTAAGAGAAACCCTGTGAACAATGGGGTAGCTCAGAAGAAAGGAATCTTGGAAGTTGACACTCTGAATGCCATACTGGCTCAGAACAAGATCTTGACCCAACAAGTCAATATGATATCTCAGCACTTGACTGGAATGCAAGCTACAGTTAGCATCACTCAAGACACTTCCTATGATGGAAATGCTTATGATCCAGATCAACCCATGATGGAAGAGGTGAATTACATGGGAGAACAGTATGAAAATACCTACAACTCGTCATGGAGGAATGATCCTAACCTCTCATGGAAGGATCAACAGAAGCCTCAGCAAGGCTTCAACAATAATCTAGGTGGAAGAACCCAGAATAGGTTCAAAAATAGACCACCATTCCCATCTTCTCAGCAACAGATGGAGACTTCTATGTAGAGCCTTTCTAACTTAGCAACCATATTCTCTGAACTCTCTAAGACTGCTTATAGTTTCATAACAGAAATTAGGTCCTCCATCAGAAATCTTGAGGTACAAGTTGGTCAGCTGAGTATGAGAATCCCTGAGACCCTTCCTAACACTCTCCCAAGTAACACTGAAGTAAACCCAAGAGAAGAGTGCAAAGCCATTACTGTAGAAGCTGATGCCATATCTGAAGGGATACTCTGGCATTGAACGCCAATAAGGAAGTCCTTACTAGTCGTTCAACGCCCAAAGGGGAACCATCATTGGCGTTGAACGCCAGTAAGGGAGCCCTTACTGGGCATTTAATGCCCAAAGAAGACCCATTCCTGGCGTTGAACGCCAGTAAGGAAGTCCTTATTGGGCGTTCAATGCCCATAGAAGCACCATCATTGGCGTACTGGGCATTCAACGTCCAAAAAGGTACAAAAGTTGGCGTTGAACGCCAGTAACACGACAGCTAGGCGTTCAACACCCACTCAAGGCCTCCCTATTAAAGAACTGAAGGAAACTAAGGCTCATGAGGAGACTATAGAAGTTCCCTTGAATGCCTTGTTGCAATTTATGCATTATGAGGATCACTCCTCCTCTGATGAGGAAGATGGTACTAGGGATGAGCAAGTTTCTAGGTACCTAAGAGTCCTCATGAAGCTGCATGCCAAGTTGTTTGGCACAGAGACATTGGAGGAAGAACCTCCAATTTTCACCAAGGAACTCAATGCCTTGGTTCAACAGAAACTACCTCAGAAGCTACCAGATACCAGATGCTTCTTGATTTCTTACACCATAGGCACCATTACCTTTGAGAATGCTCCGTGTGACCTAGGGTCAAGCATAAACCTTATGCCACTCTCTGTAATGGAGAAGTTGAGAATCTTTGAGGTACAAGCTGCGCTCACTAGAGATGGCAGACAAGTCAATGAAAAAGGCTTATGGTCTGGTAGAGGATGTCTTAGTAAAGGTTGAAAACCTTTACATCCCTGTAGATTTTATAATCTTGGATACTGGGAAGGAAGAGGAGGAATCCATCATTCCTGGAAGACCCCTCCTAGCCACTGCCAATGCCATAATTGATGTGGCAAAGGGAGAGCTAGATCTATAGTTATGGGAGGACCATATCTTGTTCAGGATGCCTAGCCCTAATTCTCCCTCTGATAAAAGAGAGATAGTTATGCAACACCTAGTGTTCCAATCCTCACTCTCAGTGCAAAGTTATACAAAGCCTCAGACACTAATTCTAAGTTTGGTGTGTGGCAGCCATCATCAAGCATTGAGAATAAAGGTACTAAGAAGAAAGTACCTAAAGGCTAGAGGGACAAAAAGATCCCTATTGAAGGCCTCTTACCTGGCATGAGAGTTGTCTTCACTGACAACGCCGCCATTCCACACACAATGAACAAGATCTTGTCTCTAGAGAATGTGTAGCTCATCCAGGAGAGCACATGCAAGAAGTTCACTGTAAGGGGCAAAATTTCGATCCCCTATTCATCTCCGTAAGGAGCTAACCGTCAAGCTAGTGACGCTAAACAAGCACTTATTTGGAGGCAATCCAACCATAATTAAAGTTATTTCTATTTTTCATTAAGTTTATTGCAGTTTTATCAGTTTAATTTTCATATTTGTTTAAGTTTATGATCATGTGCAGTAGTTAGAATAGAAACAGAAACAATCATAACTGGAAATAGAACACCCTAGAGCAGGTACCTTGCTCGCGTTGAATGCCAGACAAGGGGGCCAGAGTGGGCGTTCAATGTCCATGAGGAGTAGCATTGCTGGCGTTGAACGCCAGCCAGGGAGCATGAAGCTGGCGCTGAACGCCAGCTAGGGGCAAAGACTGGACGTTCAACGCCCTAAGAGAGGCAGAGGCCTGGTGTTGAACGCTAGGAAGGAGCACTCCAATGAGGGTTCAACGCCCTAATAGGAGCACATAGTTGGCGTTGAACGCCAGCCAGGAGCAGGAGCTGGGCGTTCAACGCCCACAAGGGGGTAGGAAATTCGAATTCCCTAGCCTCTCAGGACCAATGTGTCCCACAAAATCTCTACTTACCCCACCTTCTTCTCTCTTTCACTCTTCCCAACATACTCTTCCCTATAAACCCTAACCCAATCATATCCACATCTCTTCCCAAAACCATCAAAACTCCCACCAACCTCCACCCACTTCAAACTCAAAATTTCCCGCCCAATTCCCACCCTTTCATTCAAATCCCAACCTATCCCACCTCTATAAATACCCCTTCTTCTTACCCTTCATACACACACCATTCATACACTAAAGTCCCACTTGGCCGAATTCTTATCTCTTCCTCCATCTCCCCTATTATCTTTTTCTTCTACTATTTTCTTCATATTTTACTTGAGGACGAGCAAAACTTTTAAGTTTGGTGTTGGAAAAGCTTGCTTTTTTCTTTCCATTCACACTCATGACACCCAAAATCAGAGAATCCTCTAGAAAGAGAAAAGGAAAAGCTGTTGCTTCTACCTCTGAACCTTTGGAGATGGAGAGATTTATCACCAAAGTCCATCAAGACCACTTCTATGAAGTAGTGGCAAAGAAAAGGGTGACTCCTGAAGTCTTCTTTAGGCTAAAAAAGAATGAGCATCCCGAGATCCGACGAGAAATCCGGAGGAGTAGTTGGAAAGTCCTAACTAATCCTATCCCGAAAGTTGGAATCTTGATGGTACAAAAGTTCTATGCCAATACATAGGTCATGAAAAACCAAGATACAAGCGTGAACCCAAGTCCCGAAAATTGGCATACAATGATCTGAGGGCGTCTCTTGGATTTCAGCCCGGAGAGTGTAAGGTTGGCACTCCATTTGCCAATAATACAAGGAGACCGACATCCTTACACTAGGAGAGTCAATTTTGATCAGAGGTTGGACCAAGTCCTTTCAGATATTTGTGTAGAAGGAGCTCAGTGGAAGAGGGATGCTCAAGGCAAGCCTATGTAACTGAGAAGGCTTGACCTCAAGCCCATAGCTAGAGGATGGTTGGAATTCATTCAATGCTCTATCATCCCTACTAGCAATTGGCCAGAAGTGACCAATGACAGAGCCATCATGATTCATTGCATCATGATTGGAAGTAAGGTGGAGGTACATGAGGTAATACCTCAAGAGTTGTACAAGAAAGCTGAAAAGCCTTCCACCATAGCAAGGTTGGCTTTTTCCCACCTTATATGTCATCTATGCAATTTAGCTAAAATTGTCATAGAAGGTGACATCCCCATCGAGGAGGACATGCCTATCACTAAAAAAAGGATGGAGCAAACCAGAGAGCCTACACATACACCAACAAGAAATTTCTGAGATGCCTCAAGGGATGAATTTTTCTCCCCAAGGCTATTGAGACCAATTGCATACTTCTCTAGGAGAATTAAGCTCCAGCATGGATCAATTGAGGATGGAACATCAAGAGCATTCCACCATCCTCTATGAAATAAGAGAAGATCAAAGGGACATGAGGGAATATAAAAGAGTTATGAGGGAAGAACAATAGAGGCATGAGCGTGACAAAGAAGAAATCAAGCACTCCATTGGATCCTCCAGAAGGAGTAATAGCTTTCATCACTAAGGTGGATTTGTTCCTTTAATCCCCTGTTGCTTTTGTTATTTTTCTATTTTCCAGGTATTTTATCTTATTGATTGTTTCTAGTGCATGATCATCTTTATGTCTTAAAGCTATGAAATATTTCATGCATCTTTCACCTTGCTTAAAAGAAAACTTTAATTGAAAAAGAAAAGTCAGATGCACGAATTTCAAGTTATATATCAAGAATAGTTCAATTATTTGATGTGGTGGCATTGCTTTTGCTTTCTGAATGTATGAATAAATAGTGCATATTTGATATTGGAGTAAAGAATGTTGGCTCTTGAAAGAATGATAATGAAAGTGAAGTGTTATTGGTAATATGAAAAATCCAAAAATTGATTCTTGAAGTAAGAAAAAGCAGCAAAAAGCAATAAAAGAAAAAAAATTATATATGCATATGCAAAAAAAAAGCAAGCAGGAATAGAAAAAGCCAGTAGCTCTTTAAACCAAAAGACAAGAGCAAAGATCCAGGACTTTGAGCATCAATGGTTAGGAGGGCCTAAAAGAAACAAAATCTTGGCCTAAATAGTTCAAATGAGCTGCTTCCCTAACTATATGCTTGTGGTGTGATGGTGTCAAGTAAAAAGCTTGAGATTGAGCCGTTATAGTCGTGATCCAAAGCAAAGAGTGTGCTTAAGAACACTGGATACCATTGGCTGGGGATTCTAGCAAAGCTGAATCACAATCCGAAAGTGTTCACCAGTTAAGTGTATGTGGCGTTTTTGTATCTGGCGGTAATACTGGAAAACAAAGCGCTTAGGGTCACGGCCAAGACTCAAAAGAAGCTGTATTCAAGAATAAAAAAGAACTATACTAGGAGAAACAATAGTATCATCTGGATTCTATGTTCCTAAAGATGCCAATTATTCTGAGCCTCAATGGAAAGTGAGATGCCAAAACTATTCAGAAGCAAAAAGCTAATAGTTCCACTCATCTAATTGAAATTGAGCTTCATTGAAAACTGAGATTTATTGTATTCTTCTCTTCTTTTTATCCTACTTTGTTTTTGATTGCTTGTGGACAAGCAACAGTTTAAGTTTGGTGTTCAGATGATCAAATATTTTATACGCTTTTTGGCATCATTTTCATATAGTTTTCATTATGTTTTGTTTAAGTTTTATTATATTTTTATAGGTTTTAGTGAAAAATTCATATTTTTGGATTCTACTTTGAGTTATTGTGTTTTATGATGATTTCAGGTATTTTCTGGCTGTAATTGAGGAGTTTTGGCAAAGTCTAATTCAGAGACAAAGAAAGGACTATTGATTCTGTCAGGATCTGACCTCCATGCACTCAAAGGAGCATTTTTGGAGCTACAAAAGTTCAAATGGTGCGCTCTCAATGGCTATGGAAAGCTAACATCTAGGGGTTTCTAGAAATTTATAATCGTTTATACTTTGCTTTGGAAATGAAGACCTAAAACTGGCGTTTAACGCCTGCCACCATCCCCATTCTTGGCATCCAACGCCCAAAGGGGAGTAGCTGGCGTCCAACACCCATTGAAGAGTCCAAAGCTGGCATTGGACGCCCAAAAGGGAGCACTAGCTCGTGGCTTCACTCAAGCTCAGCCCAAATACTCACCAAGTGGGCCCGAAAAGTGGATTTTTGCACTGCAAGACTAGTTTATCTTACTTTCTGTAATTCTTAGTTGCTAGACTAGTATATATAGAACAAAGATCACCATTGTTAGATACCTTTACCCATTCAAACGTTTTACTATTATTTTCTATACAGTATGAGTCACTAACCTCCTATGTTAAGGTTAGGAGCTCTGTTGATTCTTATGAATTAATAATTTCACTATTCTACTTCAATCTATGCTTGATTCTATTTTAAGATGTATCTTCGTTCTTCATCCTAACAGATTGGGAGTGTAACTTGACCATCATCCCATTTCCATATGGGTTCTTGCGAGTCCTTGATGGGATAGTATGGAACCACAAGCTTGATTATACATCTCTTAGACGACTAATCCACGGCATCATTGGGTACTTTTCGAGACATTAGTGCAACTGAGGTGCGAGGAGATGAGGGCCTTTGTGGTATAGGCTAGAACCAAAGGAGAAGTGTTCTCTGATCCGGAAGATCTGACCTTGTCTGTGGCATTTTGAGTAGGATCACCAAGGGAATAGACTGCTAGAGCTTCACCCTCGTTCAGATTAGATAACTGCTGACCTGGTGTTTGATCTGAAGCAGAGGAGATTAATGACCACTGACCCGACGTTAATCATTTACAGCCTGCCATGGAATGAATCAATTAGAAGTTGGAGTAGATGGTGAGAAAAGTTGACCCAGAAGGAAGAAGCATCTTCGAAGCCTCAACCGTTCTATCATCTCTGATTTCACATCTATCTTGTAACGTTTATTTATTTATCTGTTTTATACATTTTCTTGTGACAACTATGTTTTCTATTTGCCAGACTAAGATCTGAAAGGTAACCACTGCTTGCTCAAACCAACAATCTCCCTGGGATCGACCCTCACTCCCTTGAGGTATTACTTGTACGACCCGGTATACTTGTCGGTCTATCTGTGCAAAATGTTCGGAGTCACTTTTATGCACCACTGTACCTTTTCATCATCCTTTGCAAACCAATGTTGAGCCTATTTTATCCCATTTGTTATTTATTTTAGCACATCACTAACTCTAAGCAAAAAACAATGAATGTCCTTAATTTGAATTTTTGGTTAGCTTAGACTAGTGCGAGTGTGCACAATTTAACTGTGGGAAAATTAGGTATGGTAATGCTTGGTTTCGGAATTGGGTATTTTATATTCTTAACTGGAAATGTGAAAATAGTTTGGGCACTTATTCATGCATCCAACACTTTAATCATATGCATTAGCTCCTTGTGTATATACATTCTCTACCATATTTCAAAAAAAATGAGAGAGAGAGAGAAAGTAATAAAAAGGGGACAAAATGCCCCAAGGCAACTAATGATATCAATGCATATGATTCGTATTCAAAAATATCAAAGTGCATGAATTTGTGGAGAGAAAGTCAATGGGTAGTTAGGTTTTGCATTGTAATTTCATGGAGTGTCTTAGGTTAGGTGAAAAGTTTAGGTTAATCAAGGATTCGGATTTTAGTCCACTTAACCAAATACATTCCTACCTTGACCCTAACCCCATTACAACCTTTGAAAAGACCTCTTGATATGTGTATTTTTGCATTGAATTTTTGTTGATTGGTAGAAGAAGAGCATGCCTTAGAAAGCAGGATTAGTAGAGAACCGAGAGAATCAACCCTCAAACACTAGAGTGATTAGAATGCATACACTTCCGGTGATGGCTCGATGCTCAATTCCTTGTTCCTGGCTTTCAAGAGCTTCCTTATTGCAAGTCTATTTGTACTTTTTTTTGAGATTTAAATTAGTAGAGTTCAGTTTATATTTGTTCTTGGAAGATTGATTTACTTTTAACTAAGTAGGTAGAAGCATTTAGCATGTAGTTGTATTCACATAGATAGATTGTATTGCATAAGTCCTACCATTTTCCCTTCACTCTTTTGGTTCCCTTGAGCTTAGCATGAGGACATGCTAACGTTTAAGTGTGGGGAGATTTGATGAACTACAATATTATGACTTATTTTGGATCGAATCGAGTGTATTTTATCAACTTTACTTACACTTATCTATATAATTTGCGTGTTTTTAAGTTCCCTTCCGAATTTTGTGCTATGATTAAAAAAATGCTTCCTATGCCTTAAAACTGCTAATTTTTAATCTTCTCTTATTACCATTTGATGCCGTGATATATTTGTTAAGTATTTTCAGGGTTATAGGGCTGGAATGACATGGAGAATGGAGAGAAAGCATGTTAAAGTAGAAGGAACACAAGAAATTAAAGAGTTGAGAGGCTGATACTGATGCGTATGCATGGCAGAAGCGTGCACGTGGCTAGGAGCATCGTCCGCTGACGCGTACGCGTGACTGATGCGTATGCATGGCCAGTGCAGAGCCCACCGATGTGTACGCGTGATGAGCGTCACGTGCTGCAATAAAGGGAATACGCTGGGGGTGATTTCTGGGCTGATTTTGGCCCAGTTTCAACCCTGAAAATGAAGACAATACTCTAGGAATAGAGCTGGGACAAAGACACTTCTGTTTAGTTTTAGTTTTGCTTTAGTTTTGAATTCTAGTGAGAGAAACTCCTACTTCTCTCTAGGGTTTTTGGTTTTCTTAGTTTATTTTCAATTGGATCTTGAGAGAAATTGCTACTATCTTCATTTCTCGTTGTTTTCATTATAGTTTTCTCTTTAATTTCTTTTAGTACTCATTTCAATTTGGATATCTTGAACTCATATTTGGATCTTGTTACTCTTGAATTTTGTTAATGCATTGAGTTATTTCCATATCCATTGTTATTGCTTATTTTGTAATTATTAATTATTGTTAGTGGTAATTTGAATTGAATTATTTTTCTAGTTTTTATCATGTCTTTTATCTTTGCCGACCAAGTGTTTGAGGAAATGTTGATGAGCGGATATTTTATACGCTTTTTGACATCATTTTCATATAGTTTTTAGCATGTTTTGTTTAAGTTTTATTATATTTTCATAGGATTTAGTATAAAGTTCAAATTTTTGGATTCTACTATGAATTGTTGTGTTTTATGGTAATTTCAGGTATTTTCTTGCTAAAATCTAAGAGTTTTGACAAAGTCTGATTCAAAGGCAAGGAAAGCGTAGCAGATGCTATCAGGATCTGACCTCCGTGCATTTAAGCAAGCATTTCTGGAGCTATAGATATTCAAATGGAGTGTTCTCAATAGCTATGGAAAGCTAACATCTAGGAATTTCCATGAATATATAATAGTCTATACTTGTCTTTGGAGATAAAGGCCCAAAACTGGCGTTGAACGCCAGCCATCTACCCCAGTCCTAGCGTCCAATGCCCACAGAGAGGTAGCCAATGTCCAACGCCCAAAGGGGAGTCAAAAGGGAGCGTTCAACGCCCAAGAGTCTTACTAGCACGTGAAGACACCCTTAGCTCAGCCCAAACACTCACCAAGTGGGCCCTGGAAGTGGATTTTCCCACTACAAGCCTAAGCCTATCATATTTTTGTAATCCTTAGTTACTAGATTAGTATATATAGGAGAAGATCAACCATGTTTAGGATCACTCTCCAGCATATCATATTTTTGAGCACCATTATGTACAGTATGAGCCATTAAACATCCTAAGTATATATGTACAGTATTTATGAGTTGAACCGTCAAAAGTTGTCTCTATTCTACATGGGTTCAGCGAGCGTCTTTCATCGGATATCAATGAACCACTAGCTTGAGGATACGTCTCTTAGACGGCTAATCCACGACTTTGTTGGGGACTTCTCGAGACATCAGTTCAGCCGAGGTATGGGGAGATTAAGGTCTTTGTGGTAAAGGCTAGAATCAAGGCGCATCATTCTCTGATCTGGAAGATTCGACCTTGTCTGTGGCGTTTTGAGTAGGATCACCAAGGAAATGAACTGCAGGAGCTTCACCCTCATTCAGACTGGATGCGCACTAAACTTGGTGTTCAACCTAGAGGAAGATTGGCAGCTGCTCAAACCGGCGTTGATCGGATACAACTTGCTATAGAAGAAATCATTCACAGTTGGAGTAGACAGTAAGAAAGGATTGATCTAGAAGAACAAAGCATCTCTGAAGCCTTAACCATCTTCTTATCATTGAATTCACAATTACTGAGTAACGTTATCTTTATTTTACTTTTATGTGTTTAAACAACTATACAACTTTTCTATCCGCCCAACTAAGATTTACAAGATAACCACTCTTTGATACAAGCCAACAATCCTCGTGGGATCGACCTTGACTCACCACAGGTATTACTTGGACGACCCAGTACACTTGCTGGTTCAGTTGTTCGGAGTGTGGGAATCCGTGCACCAAGTTTTTGGTGTCATTACCGGGGATTGTTCGAGTTTGAACAAACTAACGGATTATTTTGTTGCTTAGATTAGGTATTGTTTTTAATTTTGTTTGAGTCTTTTATTTTCTTTTTTGAAAAAAAATAAAAATTTTTCAAAAAATCTTTTCCTTTCTTTAATAATCTTTATCTTTTGTTTGACTCTTTTGTTCTTGTTCTTGTTAGAGTTCGAGCTTTCTTGAGTCTTTTTTCAAAAATTTTCAAAAATAGTGTCTTTTGTTTGAGTCTAGTGTCACATCTTAAGTTTAGTGTCCATTGCATGTTCTTTAATTGCTTTGAATTTTTCGAGTTTGTTCTTGTTGTTCTTCTTGATCTTCATGTTGTTCTTGTTTTTTCTTCTTGTTTTGATCTTTAAAATTTTAAGTTTGGTGTCTTTAGGTGTTTTTCTTTATAATTTTCGAAACTTAGTGTCTTTAGATATAAAATTTTTAAGTTTGGTGTCATTTAGTTGTTTTTTTCTTTCTTCATTAATTTAAAAAAAATAAAAAAATATATTTTCTATATTTTTACTTTAATTTTTGAAAATTGAAACAAAAATTTCAAATTTTAATTTCAAAATCATTCTGATCTTATCTTAGTTTCAAATCTTTTCAAAAATTATATCTTTTCAAATCACTATCTTATCTTTTTATCTTTCTTTTAAATTAAAAAAAAATAATTATCTTATCTTATTCAAATTTTAAAATTCAATTTCAAAATTCAAAATTTAAAATTTAAAATTTAAAATTTCAAAATCAAATCTTTTTTAAAAATCAAATTTCAAATCTTATCTCTTCTAAATCTTTTTCAAATCTTTTTAAATTCTTATATTTTCTAATTTCAAAATCAAATATTTTTCAAATATTTTCAATTTTATCTTATCTTTTCAAATTTCAAATTTTAAATTCAAATCTTTTCTAATTTTCTATCTTATCGTAATTTCAAATCTTTTTTAATTAGTTAGTTGTTTTCTCTTTCTTCTTTTTCAAAACTTCCTAACTAATTCTTCTCTCTTCTAGTTTTCGAAAATATCTTCTCTATTTCTCCCTCTTCTTTTTCAACATTCATTATTTAATTTCCAAATCTTTTTAGTTAATTAGTTGTCTTAGTTTTTAATTGTCTTTATTTCTTCTTTATATTTCCTTTTCTTTTTCGAATTACATGAATAAAATAAAAACAAAACAAAAATATTTTACTTTTAAAATCTCATTCTTCTTTATTTTTGAATTAGTGATGTTTCTCTCCTCCTCTCTAATTTCAAATTCTTCTTCTTTTCTCTCTATCTTCTTTCTTCTTCACATCTCACAGGGAGTCTTCGGTTCTTGAAAACAGAGCTTCCATTCTTCTTCTTTCTTGTTTTCTTTTTCTTGTTTATGAGTAGGAACAGAGATAAAGAACCTCTTTTAAATCTTGATCCTGAATCTCATAGGACCTTAAAGAGACGTTTACAATAAGCTAAAGCATAATACTCCGAAAGAAACGTCACAAAGATTTTCAAACAAGAAGCTGAAAGCATGGCAACCGAGCCTAATGAAGGAGATGAAAGAAAGGTTCTTGGTGAATACACCATACCAACTTCTGATTTCTATGGAAGAAGTATCTCCATACTTGCCATTAGAGCAAACAACTTTGATCTTAAACCTCAATTAATCTCTCTAATGCAACACAACTACAAATTCCATGGACTTCCACTGGAAGATCTACATCAGTTTCTATCTGAATTCTTGCAAATCTGTGACACTGTTAAGACCAATAGAGTGGATCCTGAGGTCTACATACTTATGCTCTTTCCCTTTGCAGTTAGAGACAGAGCTAGGATATGGTTGGACTCTCAACCTAAGGAATGCCTAGACTCTTGGGAAAAAATGGTCAGTGCTTTCTTGGCCAAGTTCTTTCCTCCTCAGAAGATGAGCAAAATTAGAGTGCAAGTTCAAACCTTCAGACAAAAAGATAAATTCCTCTATGAAGCTTGGAAAAGATACAAGCAACTGATCAGGAGATGTCCTTCTGGCATGCTCTCAGAATGGTGTATCTTAGGCATCTTCTATGATGGTTTATTTGAGATGTCCAAAATATCCTTGAAAAGCTCTGCAGGTGGATCACTCCACTTGAAGAAAACACCTGTAGAAGCAAGAGAACTCATTGAGATGGTTGCAAACAACCAATTCATGTACACTTCTGAGAGAAACCCTATGAATAATGGGGTAGCTCAGAAGAAAGAAGTTCTTGAAGTAGACACTCTGAATGCCATATTGGCTCAGAATAAGATCTTGACCCAATAGGTCAATATGATCTCTTAGCATTTGACTGGAATGCAAGATGCAACTGGCAGCACTCAAGAAGCTTCCTCTGAAGGAGAAGCTTATGATCCTGACCAACCCATGATGGAGGAGGTGAATTACATGGGAGAACCCTATGGAAACACCTACAACCCCTCATAAAGGAATCATCTTAACCTTTTATGGACGGAGCAACAGAAGCCTCAGCAAGGCTTCAATAATAATCAACGTGGAAGAACCCAGAATAGGTTCAACAACAGGCCACCATTCCCATCTTCTCAGTAACATATACAGACTCCTAGGCAGACCTTTTCTGACTTAGTCACTATAGTCTCCAACCTCTCTAAGACCACTCATAGTTTCATAACTGAAACAAGGTCCTCCATTAGAAATTTGGAGGTACAAGTTAGTCAACTGAGCAAGAGAATCCCTGAGACTCATCCTAACACTCTTCCTAGTAACACTGAAGTAAACCCAAGAGAAGAGTGCAAGGCCATCACTATTGAAGTTGAGGCTGAATCTGAAGGGACAAATTTGGCGTTGAACGCCAATGATAAGATCCCTAATGGGTGTTCAACACCCAATGATATGCCATCCTTGGTGTTGAACGCTAGTAAGGAAGTCCTTACTGGGCATTCAACGCCCAATGCTACACCCTTAAAGGCATTGAATGCCAGTAAGGATGACCTTATTGGGTGTTCAATGCCCAAATTGGCATAAGAGCTGGCGTTAAACGCCAGTAAGAAAGATCTTACTAGGCATTCAACGCCTAAATTGGCAAAGAAGCTGGCGTTGAACGCCAGTGAAGATGTCCCTACTGAGCGTTCAACGCCCAAAAAGCCACAAAAGGTGGAGTTGAACGCCAATAAAGGTATTCCTACTGAGTATTCAACACCCACTGATGAAGTCCCTATCCAAGAATTAAGGGAAGCCAAGGCTCATGTAGAGACCATAGAGGTCCCCTTGCAAGAACTCTTGCAATTCATGAGTTCTGATGAATACTCATCCTCTGATGAGGATGAGAAAACTAGGGAAGAGCAAGTTACTTGGTACCTAGGAGCTCTCATGAAGCTAAATGCCAAGTTATTTGGAGTAAAGACATTGGAGGAAGAACCTCCAGTGCTTACTGATAAATCACTATTTTATGGTTTATCTTGTGCTCAATTGAGTGGTTTTTATCAACTCTTTACCCACTTATTCATATGATTTGCATGTTTTACATTTTCCTTCCTGATTCTGTGCTATGATTGAAAACATGCTTTTTTAGTCTTAATTTTGCTATGTTTAATCCTCTCTTATTACCATTCGATGCCGTGATATGTGTGTTAAGTGATTTCAGAGAGTACAGGGCAGGAATGGCTTAGAGGATGGAGAGAAAGCATGCAAAAGTAGAAGGAATACAAGAAACTGAAGAAATTGCTAAGCTGTCTAGCCTGACCTCTTTGCACTCAAACGGTCATAACCTGAGCTACAAAGGTCTAAATGATACAGTTCTAGTTGCGCTGGAAAGCTAACATCCGGGGCTTTGCAACGATATATAATTTGCCATAGCTGCCCCAAATTTAGGTGATGCGGACGCGTGAATAACGCGCACGTGTCGCATCTGCAAAATCTCAATCCACGCAAACGCATGGACGACGCCTCCACGTCACTTTGCCGCGACCTGTACGAGCCAGATTTTACAATAAGCGATTTATGGGCTGTTTTTGACCGAGTTCTCAGCCCAGAAAACACAAATTAGAGGCTATAAAGTGGGGGAATCCATTAATTCAATCATTCATTCATAATACAAACTTTTCATAATTTAGATGTAGCTTTTAGAGAGAGAGGTTCTCTCCTCTCTCTTAGGATTTAGGATTAGGATTTCTCTTAAAGGATTTAGGATTTCTTTTAGTCATTAGGATTGTTTCTTCATACCAGGTTCAATAATTTATGTTTCTCTTCTACTTTTATTTACTCTGATGCTTTTATGTGTATTTGATTTATGTTGCCCAATTGGCTTATGGACCATTCATGTTATGATTTTCTTAATTTAATATAATTTGAGGTATTTCAGACACATGATTGCTTTCTTCTATTTATTATATAAATAATTTAGATTTTTCCCTTTTGGCTTTGGTTGATTAATTGGTGACTCTTAAGTTGTCAAACTCATCGTGATTGATAATTGATATCTTTGCTGATTAATTTAGATTCCTATAACTCTAGTCTTTCCTTAGGAGTTGACTAGGACTTTAGGTGTTAAATTAATTTATCCACTTAACTTACCTTCATAGTTAGAGGTTGACTTAGTGGTAGCAAAAATATAATTCTCATCGCCATTGATAAGGATAACTAGGATAGGACTTCCAGTTTTCATACCTTGCCAAGAGTTTTCTTAGCTATTGATTTATTAATTTCTGCAAATTATTTCTCTTGTTCAAACCTTTCAAAAACCCAAAAATACTATTTTCCATAACCAATAATAAATCATACTTCCCTGAAATTCCTTGAGAAGATGACCCGAGGTTTGAATACTTCGGTTATTTATTTTTATTGGGTTTGTTACTTATGACAACCAAACGTTTGTACGAAAGGATTTTCTGTTGGTTTAGAAGCTATACTTACAACGCGATTATATTTGTAAATTTCTTTACTGATAGAAAATCCAATTCGTCACTTACCATAGAACTCAATGCTTTGGTTTTGCAGAAACTATCTCAAAAGCTTCTGGATCCCAGACGCTTCCTAATCCCTTGCACCATAGGCACCATGACCTTTGAGAAGGCTCTATGTGACCTAGGGTCAAGTATAAACCTCATGCCACTCTCTGTGATGGAAAAGTTGAGAATCTTTGAGGTACAAGCTGCAAATATCTCACTAAAGATGGCAAAAATGTCAATGAAAATAGCATATGGCTTAATAGAGGATGTCTTGGTGAAGGTTGAAGACCTTTACATCCCTACAAACTTCATAATCTTAGATACTGGGAAAGATGAGGATGAATCCATCATCCTTGGAAGACCTTTACTAGCTACTGCCAATGCTATCATTGATATAGCAAAGGGAGAACTGATTTTACAACTAGGGGAGGAGCACATCTTGTTCAAGATGCCTCACCCCAACTCTGCCTCTGAGAAAAAAGAGATAACTGTGCGACACTTAGTGTTCTAACCATCTCTCTCAGTGCAGAGCTTTACTAGGCCCCCAGACACCAATCCTAAGTTTGGTGTTGGGCAGCCATCAACAAGCACTGAGACTAAAGGTACTAAGAAGAAAGTACTTAAATGCTGGATGGACAAAAAGATCCCTATTGAAGGCCTCTCACCTGGCATGAGAGTTATCTTCACCAAGAAACCATTCATACCACATACAGTGAGTCGTATTTTGTCTCTAGAGCATGTGGAGCTCATCCATGAGAAGACAGGAAGAAAGTTCACTATAAGGGGTAAAATTTTGAGCTCATATTCATCTCCGTAAGGAGCTAATAGTCAAGCTAGTGACGTTAAAGAATTTCTTGTTGGGAGGCAACCCAACCATAGTTATTGTTTATGTTTTTCTTTGAATTTGTTTTTCTTAATTATTTTCTGTAGGTTCATGATCAGGTGCATTAGTCAGAACAAAGACAGAAACATTCAAAAGTGAAAACAGAATACCCTGGAGTACATGTCTTGCTGGCGTTGAACGCTAGAAAAGAAGGCAAGAGTTAGCGTTCAATGCCCACAAAGGGTAACATTACTAGCGTTGAACACTAGCCAGATGGTGCGGAATTTATATCCCGCAAACTAACCAACAAGTGCACTTGGTCGTACCAAGTAGTACCTTAAGTGAATGAGGGCCGATCCCACGAGGATTGATGGACTAAGCAACAATAATTGCGTGATTTACTTAGTTAGACAAACAGAAAAGAGTCTTGAGAGTTCAAATGCATCAAATAGTAATTCAGAGAATCAAAAAACAAGCAGTAAATTGAGGTGAAATATATATGGAGAAAATAGTTAAGGCTTCAGAGATATCTATCTTTCGAATTGACTTTTCTTACTAACTATTTTAATCATGCAAGATTCTATTCATGGCAAACTATATGTGACTAAACCCTAATTCCTTAGACCTTTTTAGTCTCTCTAACCTTCATCAACTGCCAATTCCTTGGTCACTTGAATCCAATTAGAGGGTTAAGTTCAATTCTAGTTTATATGTGATGAGCGGATAATTTATACGCTTTTTGGCATTGTTTTTAGTATGTTTTTAGTATGATCTAGTTAGTTTTTAGTATATTTTTATTAGTTTTTAGTTAAAATTCACTTTTCTGGATTTTACTATGAGTTTGTGTGTTTTTCTGTGATTTCAGGTATTTTCTGGCTGAAATTGAGGGTCCTGAGCAAAAATCTGATTCAGAGACTGAAAAGGACTGCAGATGCTGTTGGATTCTGACCTCCCTGTACTCGAAGTGGATTTTCTGGAGCTACGGAAGCCCAATTGGCGCGCTCTTAACGGCGTTGGAAAGTAGACATCCTGGGCTTTCCCGCAATGTATAATAGTCTATACTTTGCTCGAGATTTGATGGCCCAAACTGGCGTGGCAAATCAGCCTCAGAAATTCCAGCGTTTAACGCTGGAACTGGCATAAAACTTGGAGTTAAACGCCCAAACTGGCATAAAAGCTGGCGTTTAACTCCAGAAAAGGTCTCTACACGAAAATGCTTCATTGCTCAGCCCAAGCACACACTAAGTGGACCCAGAAGTGGATTTTTACGTCATTTACTCATTTCTGTATACCCTAGGCTACTAGTTCACTATTAATAGGATCTTTTGACATTGTATCTGTACCTCATGACACTTTACACGTTTCTTTGTGTACCTTCTACAGCATGAGTCTCTAAACCCCATGGTTGGGGGTGAGGAGCTCTGCTGTGTCTTGATGGATTAATGCAATTACTACTGTTTTCCATTCAATCATGCTTGCTTCCATTCTAAGATATTACTTGTTCTTAAACCGGATGAATGTGATGATCCGTGACACTCATCATCATTCTCAACTATGAACGTGTTCCTGACAACCACCTCCGTTCTACCTTATATTAAGTAGATATCTCTTGGATTCTTTAATCAGAATCTTCGTGGTATAAGCTAGAACTGATGGCGGCATTCAAGAGAATCCGGAAGGTCTAAACCTTGTCTGTGGTATTCTGAGTAGGATTCAATGATTGAATGACTGTGACGAGCTTCAAACTCCTGAGGGCTGGGCATTAGTGACAGACGCAAAAGAATCACTGGATTCTATTCCGGCCTGATTGAGAACCGACAGATGGATAGCCGTGCCGTGACAGGGTGCGTTGAACATTTTCCACTGAGAGGATGGGAGGTAGCCACTGACAACGGTGAAACCCTTGCATACAGCTTGCCATGGAAGGAGCCTTGCGTGTTTGAAGAAGACAGTAGGAAAGCAGAGGTTCAGAAGACAGAGCATCTCCAAAACCTCAACCTATTCTCATCACTGCAATTCAAGTACCTGTTTTATGTTCTTTTGCTTTTTACAATCAATCCTGATAATCTTTGATATCCTGACTAAAAGTTACAAGGTAACCATAGCTTGCTTCAAGCCACAATCTCCGTGGGATCGACCCTTACTCACGTAAGGTATTACTTGGATGACCCAGTGCACTTGCTGGTTAGTTGTGCGGGATTGCAAAGTGTGATTGCAATTTCGTGCACCAAGTTTTTGGCACCGTTGCCGGGGATTGTTGAGTTTGGACAACTGACGGCTTATCTTGTTGCTTAGATTAGGACTGTTTATTTTTGTTGGTTTAGAGTCTTTTAGTTGAGTCTAGTTTCATATTTTAAGTTTGGTGTCAATTGCATGCTTTTGTTTTTCTTTTAATTTTCGAATTTGCATGTCTTTAGTCTCTTTTTGATCTTTAAAAATTCTAAGTTTGGTGTCCTCTTCGTGTTTTTCCCTTAAAAATTTTCGAAAAATTAGTGTTTGATTTTCTAAAAATTTTAAGTTTGGTGTCATTTTGTTGTTTTTCTCTTTCCTCTTTTCAAAAATCAAATCTTTTTCATAAAAATTTTTCAATCATATCTTTCTAACTGCTAATCTCAAAATCTTTTTAATTAACTAATTGATTCAGTTCTCAATTTGCTTTGATCTTATTTTCTTTTTTATTTTCGATTTTTTTATTTTGATTTCCTTTTATTTTATTTTATTTTTTTCGGTTAATTCAAAAAAAAAAAAACAAAATTTATCTATCTGCAGTCCATATCATTTCCCTCTATCCATTATGGACCTAAGTGGGATTGATCAGTCCAAAAGGACTCTGGGGTCATATGCTAACCCCATTACAGCTGCATATGGGAGTAGCATTTGTACACCTCCCATCAAAGCAAGCAGCTTTGAGCTAAATCCTCAACTCATTATCATAGTGCAGCAAAATTGCCAGTATTCCGGTCTTCCACAGGAAGAGCCTACTGAGTTTCTGGCACAGTTCTTACAAATTACTGACACAGTGCATGATAAAGAGGTGGATCAGGATGTCTACAGACTATTACTGTTTCCATTTGCTGTAAAAGATCAAGCTAAAAGGTGGTTGAATAACCAACCTACAGCAAGCATAAAGACATGGAAACAGTTATCAGACAAATTCCTGAATCACTTTTACCCTCCAAAGAGGATGACACGGCTAAGGCTGGACATCCAAGGCTTTAAACAAGAGGATAATGAATCCCTTTATAATGCCTGGGAGAGGTATAGAGGTATGCTAAGAAAATGCCCCTCTGAAATGTTTTCAGAGTGGGTACAGTTAGACATCTTCTACTATGGGCTTACAGAAAAAGCTCAGATGTCTTTAGACCACTTAGCTGGTGGATCTATCCACATGAGGAAGACAATTGAAGAAGCTCAAGAGCTTATAGACACTGTTGCTAGAAATCAATATTTGTACTCTAGCAATGAGTTCTCTCCAAAAGAGGAAGTCATGACAGTAGTCACTGATCCTAATCCTCAAGAACAGATGATTGAGCTTAATCAACAATTGCTCCTGATGACAGAACAGTTAGCAGAATTTAACGAAATGCTCCATGAGACTAAAGTTGCTAACAAGAACATAGAACTGCAGTTGAATCAAGGAAAACAACAGATATCTAAACAGATAACAGAAGAATGTCAAGCAGTTCAACTGAGGAGTGGGAAGACATTGAATAACACTGCTCAAAGTAGCAAAAATCCAAATAAGGAACAATTGACAGAGGATAGCCAAACCACTATCCAAAATCCCTCTGAGGACAGTAAGAGCCCAGAGAGGAATGCTATTGGCGTTCAAACACCAGAAAAGGAGGGAAAGCTGGCGTTAAACGCCCATTTCCTGCCCAGTTCTGGCGTTCAAACGCCAGAAAAGGGGGAAAAGTTGGCGTTAAACGCCCATTTTCCACCCAATCCTGGCGTTCAAACGCAAAAGGGGAGCCAGACACCTGAGAGTGCTGACAGTAATCCCTCTAAAAAGGCTTCTTCAACCACTTCTGTAAGGAATAAACCTGCAGCAACTAAGGTTGAAGAATATAAAGCCAAGATGCCTTATCCTCAGAAACTCCGCCAAGCGGAGCAGGATAAGCAATTTGCCCGCTTTGCAGACTATCTAAGGACTCTTGAAATAAAGATTCCGTTTGCAGAGGCACTTGAGCAAATACCTTCTTATGCTAAGTTCATGAAAGAGATCTTAAGTCATAAGAAGGATCGGAGAGAAACTGAAAAAGTTTTTCTCACTGAGGAATGCAGTGCAGTCATATTAAAGAGCTTACCAGAGAAGCTTAAAGATCCTGGAAGCTTTATGATACCATGCACATTAGAGGGTACTTGTACCAAGAAAGCTCTATGTGATCTTGGGGCAAGTATCAACCTAATACCTGCATCCACTATCAGAAAGCTTGGCTTGACTGAAGAAGTCAAACCAACCAGGATATGTCTCCAACTTGCTGATGGCTCCATTAAATACCCATCAGGCATAATTGAGGACATGATTGTCAAGGTTGGGCCATTTGCCTTTCCCACTGACTTTGTAGTGCTGGAAATGGAGGAGCACAAGAGTGCAACTCTCATTCTAGGAAGACCTTTCCTAGCAACTGGACGGACCCTCATTGATGTCCAAAAAGGGGAATTAACCCTGAGAGTCAATGAGGATGAGTTCAAGTTGAATGTTGTCAAAGCTATGCAGCATCCAGACACATCAAATGACTGCATGAGCACTGATATTATTGACTCTTTGGTGGAGGAGGTCAATATGACTGAAAGTCTTGAATCAGAGCTAGATGACATCTTTAAAGATGTTCAGCCTGATCTGGAGGAACTAAAGGAAATAAAAGAAATTCTGAAAATTCCTCAGGAAGAAGATAAGCCTCCTAAACCCGAGCTCAAGCCACTACCACCATCCCCGAAATATGCATTTCTGGGAGAAGGTGACACTTTTCCAGTGATCATAAGCTCTGCTTTAAATCCACAGGAAGAGGAAGCATTAATTCAAGTGCTAAGGACACACAAGACAGCTCTTGGGTGGTCCATAAGTGATCTTAAGGGTATTAGCCCAGCAAGATGCATGCACAAGATCCTATTGGAGGATGATGCTAAGCCAGTGGTTCAACCACAAAGGCGGCTAAATCCAACCATGAAGGAGGTGGTGCAGAAAGAGGTCACTAAGTTACTAGAGGCTGGGATTATTTATCCTATTTCTGATAGCCCCTGGGTGAGCCCTGTCCACGTTGTCCCTAAGAAGGGAGGCATGACAGTAGTTCATAATGAAAAGAATGAACTAGTTCCTACAAGAACAGTTACAAGGTGGCGCATGTGTATTGACTACAGAAGGCTCAATACAGTCACCAGAAAGGATCATTTTCCTTTACCATTCATAGACCAGATGCTAGAGAGACTAGCAGGTCATGAATACTACTGTTTTTTGGATGGCTATTCAGGTTACAACCAAATTGCAGTAGATCCTCAGGACCAAGAGAAAACAGCATTTACATGTCCTTCTGGAGTATTTGCCTACAGAAGGATGCCTTTTGGTCTGTGCAATGCACCTGCAACCTTTCAGAGGTGCATGCTCTCTATCTTCTCAGATATGGTAGAGAAATTTCTGGAAGTCTTCATGGATGACTTTTCAGTATTTGGAGACTCATTCAGCTCCTGCCTTAACCATCTAGCACTTGTTCTGAAAAGATGCCAAGAGACCAACCAAGTTTTAAACTGGGAAAAATGTCACTTTATGGTGACTGAAGGAGTTGTCCTTGGGCATAAAATTTCAAACAAGGGAATAGAGGTGGATCAAGCTAAAGTTGAAGTAATTGAAAAATTACCACCACCTACCAATGTTAAGGCAATCAGAAGCTTTCTGGGGCATGCAGGATTCTACAGAAGGTTTATTAATCATTTTTCAAAAATTGCCAAACCTCTGAGTAATCTGCTAGCTGCTGACACGCCATTTATCTTTGATAAGGAGTGTCTGCAGGCGTTTGAGACCCAGAAAGCTAAGCTGGTCACAACACCAGTCATCTCTGCACCAGACTGGACATTACCATTTGAACTAATGTGTGATGCCAGTGACCATGCCATTGGTGCAGTATTGGGACAAAGGCATGGTAAGCTTCTGCACGTCATTCATTATGGCAGCCGTATTCTAAATGATGCACAGAAGAACTACACAACCACAGAAAAAGAGTTACTTGCAGTGGTTTATGCCATTGACAAGTTCAGATCTTATTTAGTAGGATCAAAAGTGATTGTGTACACTGACCATGCTGCTCTTAGATATCTACTCACAAAGCAGGATTCAAAACCCAGGCTCATAAGATGGGTGTTGCTTCTGCAAGAGTTTGATATAGAAATAAGAGACAGAAAAGGGACAGAAAATCAAGTAGCTGATCACCTGTCCCGGATAGAACCAGTAGCAGGAGCATCTCTCCCTCCTACTGAGATCTCTGAAACCTTTTCGGATGAGCAATTATTTGCTATTCAGGAAGCTCCATGGTTTACAGACAGTGCAAACTATAAGACTCAAGGTTACCCTTCTGTAACCATGGAAAGGAAGCATGAAGAGCTTCTCTCAAAACAGAGTCAAACAGAGCCCCCACAGTCAAACTCTAAGTTTGGTGTTGGGAAGTTCCAACATGGCTCTGAGTATCTGTGAGGCCCCATGAGACCCCACTGTCAAGCTACTGACATTAAAGAAGCGCTTGTTGGGAGGCAACCCAATGTTATATTTATTATTTTTCCTTTGTTATTTTATGTCTTCTGTAGGTTGATGATCATGAGAAGTCACAAAATCAATTGAAAAAGCAAAAACAGAAAGAAAAATAGAAAGAAAAACAGCACACCCTGGAGGAAGATCTTGCTGGCGTTTAAACGCCAGTAAGGCTAGCAGATGGGCGTTTAACGCCCAGTCTGGCACCATTCTGGGCGTTTAGTGATGACATGTCATCTTATCATGTTTTTCTATGCTTTTTCTTTGTTTTTTTTAAGGTTTTATGAACTTTCTTGAGTTACAAGTAAGCCAATTGGGTAGAAATTCATGATTCCTTAGATTCAATCAACCATGGATGAATTGATGCATTTTCATGAGATTTTGTGCTATAATTGTCATATATTATGGAAGAGAAACAATCTCATGATTTGAAGCATAGCTTTGATGTTTTTGATTGGTTGATGATAGATGAAACAAAGCTTGGAAGGAGGTTGGAAGAAGATGAAGAATGCCCTGGAGAAGAACCAACGTTTGAGCCAACGTTTGACCTCAAACGTTGAGGCAAACGTTGGCTGAAGAAGAAGCTCTTGGAAGGTAACGTTTGCGCCAACGTTTGACCTCAAACGTTGAGGCAAACGTTGGCGCCTAAAAGAAGAAAGATTGAGCTTCTGGGCAGCGACGTTTGAGCCAACGTTTGACCTCAAACTTGAGGTCAAACGTTGGCGCCTCACAGCCTGAAGGGGTATACTTCCAACAAGAATAACTTGAGCTACAGAACTCCAAATGAGGTGATTCAAAAAGCAATGGAAAGTAGGAATCAAGAGCTTTCCAAGCATATATGACACGGCATGGTGGACACTAAAATTGAGGGAGAAAACTGCCCCGAAAATGCATAAACGAACATGGTGTCAACCTGCAGTAAGGCCAGCTGACCTCTGCACCTTCGACGGAGTATAACTCGAGCTGTGGAGCTCCAAATGATGCGCTTCCAACGGCATTGGAAAGTAGACATTCAGGGATTTCCAAAAATATATAATAGTATGGGGTGGACAATGCTTTTGAGCCTCCAGAATCTGGCGTTTTCGACCACGTTTGAGGCAAACGTCGCCTCAAACGTTGCACACCAAAGCCAGCGACCCTGTCCCCTTCAAAGGAGCATAACTTGAGTTGTAGATGTCCAATTGATGTGCTTCCAGTTGCGTTGGAAAGCTGACATTCAGAGCTTTCCAACCATATATAATAGTCTATAGTGGGCATGAAATTGACAACATTGACAAGAGGACAAAAAAGCGTTCCAAAACTTGAACCCCACGCCTGCACCAACGTTTGACCTCAAACGTGAAGTCAAACGCCAATGACAGCAAAATGGCTGGTTCTGCATAATTTACACGAAGACGTTTGAGTCAACTTTTGCCTCAAACGTTGACTCAAACGTGAATGCTCCAAAGTCCAAATTGCAAGCGGATTTCTTCTCAAAACCAAGGCCATCTGGATCCATCTTCAACCCAATTTCACTCCAAAGCAAGCAAAGCCCAATTGACATCACTCAAAGGCACAAGAAACAATTTGATTAGGAATTTTATTTTCTTTGTAATTTGCTTTCAATTTCATTTTTCATTTTGTAAAAGCCTATATAAAGGCATTAGTTTCATTCTATTAAGGAGGCTGGATCCAGGAGGGAGTAGTAATAGTAAATAGCTCTCTGTTTGATTTCTCTTTACATTTTCTTGTTGAATTTTAATTTCCAGCACCCCAGCCCCTTTACTTTTCATGCAATTTACTTTTCTTGCAATTTAAGTTTCAGCTATTTTACTTTCTTGCTCTTTCCTTTCACTGCAATTTACTTTCGGCAATTTAAATTCCTTTTAATTTCCTTTCTGTTGGTTACACTTCACACAATTCACTCAATGTTAGCTTGACTAAACTAATCACCCACTAAAATTGCTTGATCCATCAGTCCCTGTGGGATCGACCTCACTCTAAGTGAGTTATTACTACTTGATGCGACCCGGTATACTTGCCGGTGAGTTTTGTGTCGGATCGTTTTCCGCACATCATTTAACGCCAGAAAGGGGCACCAGACTGGCGTTAAACGCCAGGAATGGGCACCAAGCTGGCGTTAAACGCCAGAAATGGGCACCAGCCCGGCGTTTAACGCCAGGATTAGCAGAAGGAGCATTTTTGCTCACCACTTGGTGCAGGGATGAATTATCCTTGCCACCTCAGGATCTGTAGACCCCACAGGATCCCCACCTACCCCACCACTCTCTCTCTTCTTTCTTCTTTTGCTCGAGGACGAGCAAACCTTCTAAGTTTGGTGTGGTAAAAGCGTTGCTTTTTGTTTCTCTATAATCATTTATGGCACCTAAGGCCGGAGAAACCTCTAGAAAGAGGAAAGGGAAGGCAAAAGCTTCCACCTCCGAGCCATGGGAGATGGAGATATTCATCTCAAGGGATGCACTTTCCTCCACAAAACTATTGGGAGCAAATCAATACCTCCCTAGGAGAATTGAGTTCCAACGTGGGACAACTAAGGGTGAAGCACCAAGAACATTCCATCCTCCTCCATGAAATTAAAGAAGATCATAGAATCATGAGAGAGGAGCAACAAAGGCAAGGAAGAGACATTGAGGAGCTCAAGCACTCCATAAGATCTTCAAGAGGAAGAACAAGCCGCCATCACTAAGGTGGACCCGTTCTTTAATCTCATTGTTCTTTATTTTCTATTTTTCGAATTTTTATGCTTATGTTTATCTATGTTTGTGTCTTATTACATGATCATTAGTATCTTAGTGTCTATGCCTTAAAGCTATGAATGTCCCATGAATCCATCACCTCTCTTAAATGAAAAATGCTTGAATCACAAAAGAACAAGAAGTACAGGATTTTGAATTCATCTTTGAAACTAGTTGAATTAGTTTGATGTGGTGATAATACTTTTTGTTTTCTGAATGAATGCTTGAACAGTGCATATGTCTTTTGAATTTGTTGTTTTAAGAATGTTAAAATTGTTTGCTCTTGAAAGAATGATGGAAAAGGAGAACTGTTATTGAGGATCTGAAAAATCATCAAATTGATTCTTGAAGCAAGAAAAAGCAGTGATTCAAAAAAAAACGAAAAAAAAGGAGAAGAAATAGAAAGAAAAAGAAAGAAAGAAATAAAGTTGTGATCCAAGGCAAAAAGAGTGTGCTTAAGAACCCTGGACACCTCTAATTGGGGACTCTAGCAAAGCTGGGTCATAATCTGAAAAGGTTCACCCAAGTATGTGTCTGTGGCATGTATGTATCCGGTGGTAATACTGGAAGACAGAGTGCTTTGGGCCACAGCCAAGACTCATACACTAGCTATGTTCAAGAATCATTATACTTAACTAGGAGAGTCAATAACACTATCTGGGTTCTGAGTTCCTATAGATGCCAATCATTCTGAACTTCAAAGGATAAAGTGAGATGCCAAAACTGTTCGGAAGCAAAAAGCCACTAGTCCCGCTCATCTAATTGGAGCTAAGTTTCCTTGATATTTTGGAGTCTATAGTATATTCTCTTCTTTGTATCTTATTTGATTTTCAGTTGCTTGGGGACAAGCAGCAATTTAAGTTTGGTGTTGTGATGAGCGGATAATTTATACGCTTTTTGGCATTGTTTTTAGTATGTTTTTAGTATGATCTAGTTAGTTTTTAGTTAAAATTCACTTTTCTGGATTTTACTATGAGTTTGTGTGTTTTTTGTGATTTCAGGTATTTTCTGGCTGAAATTGAGGGTCCTGAGCAAAAATCTGATTCAGAGACTGAAAAGGACTGCAGATGCTGTTGGATTCTGACCTCCCTGCACTCGAAGTAGATTTTCTGGAGCTACAGAAGCCCAATTGGCGCGCTCTTAACGGCGTTGGAAAGTAGACATCCTGGGCTTTCCAGCAATGTATAATAGTCTATACTTTGCCCGAGATTTGATGGCCCAAACCGGCGTGGCAAATCAGCCTCAGAAATTCCAGCGTTTAACGCTGGAACTGGCATAAAACTTGGAGTTAAACGCCCAAACTGGCATAAAAGCTGGCGTTTAACTCTAGAAAAGGTCTCTACACGAAAATGCTTCATTGCTCAGCCCAAGCACACACTAAGTGGACCCAGAAGTGGATTTTTACGTCATTTACTCATTTCTGTATACCCTAGGCTACTAGTTCACTATTAATAGGATCTTTTGACATTGTATCTGTACCTCATGACATTTTACACGTTTCTTTGTGTACCTTCTATAGCATGAGTCTCTAAACCCCATGGTTGGGGGTGAGGAGCTCTGCTGTGTCTTGATGGATTAATGCAATTACTACTATTTTCCATTCAATCATGCTTGCTTCCATTCTAAGATATTACTTGTTCTTAAACCGGATGAATGTGATGATCCGTGACACTCATCATCATTCTCAACTATGAACGTGTTCCTGACAACCACCTCCGTTCTACCTTAGATTAAGTAGATATCTCTTGGATTCTTTAATCAGAATCTTCGTGGTATAAGCTAGAACTGATGGCGGCATTCAAGAGAATCCGGAAGGTCTAAACCTTGTCTGTGGTATTCTGAGTAGGATTCAATAATTGAATGATTGTGACGAGCTTCAAACTCCTGAGGGCTGGGCGTTAGTGACAGACGCAAAAGAATCACTGGATTCTATTCCGGCCTGATTGAGAACCGACAGATGGATAGCCGTGCCGTGACAGGGTGCGTTGAAAATTTCCACTCAGAGGATGGGAGGTAGCCACTGACAACGGTGAAACCCTTGCATACAGCTTGCCATGGAAGGAGCCTTGCGTGTTTGAAGAAGAAGACAGTAGGAAAGCAGAGGTTCAGAAGACAGAGCATCCCCAAAACCTCAACCTATTCTCATCACTGCAATTCAAGTACCTGTTTTATGTTCTTTTGCTTTTTACAATCAATCCTGATAATCTTTGATATCCTGACTAAAAGTTACAAGGTAACCATAGCTTGCTTCAAGCCGACAATCTCCATGGGATCGACCCTTACTCACGTAAGGTATTACTTGGACGACCCAGTGCACTTGCTGGTTAGTTGTGCGGGATTGCAAAGTGTGATTGCAATTTCGTGCACCAATATGTCACAGAAATCCTAATTATCTAAATATAAGAGGATTATATGTCACGTATCCCGTTAAGTCCAGATAATTAGAAATTTAGGAGAGATTGTTTTCAAGCAGTTGTTGAAGCAAAGAACTTTTCCAAGTTTTACAAGAACTTAATTAGAACAAGAGCCATACTTCCGTTCCACCCAGATTCATAAGATAAAGAACAAAAATGATTCTTGAAATTGAAATCAATACATGAATTAAAATAGAACAATCATAGTATTAATCCATAGAATAAACAGAGCTCCTAACCTTAACAGTGGAGGTTTAGTTGCTCATGGTTCAGAGAGAAAACTAGGGTTCCATAAAATTGTAAAGTGTGGAATGAGGTAAAAGAAGATATAAGCCCGAAGGGCTGATTCTTTTCCCTTTTATATCTAATCCTAATTAAATGTAAAATATATTTTCTAATACTAAATAATATCTTTTCCTATTTGTAATTAAAATAAAGTTTTAATCAAAATAAAATAGGATCTTTGTGCATCTTTAATTGAGACGTGGGGACCATTGTGAATCATTAGATTGGCACCTAACTTGGAGGATTTGGCACCTAACTTGGAGGAGGCAGCAAGGATTGGACGCGACTTGCTTGACCTGGCGCCTAACTTGGTGGATTGTGGCGCCTAACTTGGTGTGAAGTCCCAACCTGGTGCCTAACTTGGATTCCTGACAAACCCCATTTTGAGGGTTTATCTTGTGCTAATTTCAAAGGGTTTATCAATGATTTCACACATTTTCTGCATGAAAATATAAGGATTTGCATTCTTTTCCTAGTTTTGCCTCATAAAGGAAAACATGCTTATTTTGCACTAAAATAGATACATTTCTAATCTCGCCTTAATGCCATTCGATACCATGACTCGTTGATGGGATATTTTTGGTTTGAGAAATGAATCTCTCCCAAAAACACACCAATCTAACCGGTAAGTGCACCGGGTCGCATCAAGTAATAAAAACTCACGGGTGTGAGGTCGATCCCACAGGGATTGAAGGATTGAGCAATTTCAGTTTAGTGGTTGAATTAGTCAAGCGAATCAAGATTTGGTTGATTGAGTTGCAGAATTTAAATTGCATTGAAATTAAAGAGAACAGGAATTAAAGTGCTGAATCTTAAAGAACAAGAAATTAAATGGCAGAAACTTAGATTGCAAGAAATGTAAATTGCAAGGAAATTAAATGGCAAGAATTGTAAATGACTTGAAATGTAAAGGGGATTGGGACTTGGATTTGCAAGAATTAAACAAAGAGAATTTAAATTGCATTAAACAGAAAAGTAAATGGGGAATGGGTTGAAACAGATTCGAAACAGAAAATTAAATGAACAATTAAAGTAAGGAGCAAAGAATTGAAATGGGAAATTGAATCTCAGGACCCAGAGACTAGAAAACCAAGTCTAGATCTCAATGCCTTCCTAGATCCAACAAGAACAATATCAAAGGAATTGTAAATTTCAAGGAAATTAACTGAGAAAGCAAGTAACAAGAAAGGAAACTCAATTTGTAGTGAAATTAAACAAGATCCAAGGTGAGATTGAAACAGAATTCCTTCAATTCTCTAACCCAAGATCCAAGACAAGAGTATTTTAAAGTGAAAGCAATTAAACTAAGGAAATAGAAATCACTCCGGCTTCCCAAAACAGAAATGAGAATTCTCTAAAAACTCTCAAAAGGGAAGCTCCCTCAATTAATTGAATTCTAGCCTATTTATACACTTTCTTGAATTGATCTTCAAGCCTTGAGTTGGGCCTTTGCTCTTGGTGGATTTGGGTTGAAAGAGGCCTTGGTTGATTGCTCTTGAAGTTTGGAGAGGAACCCAAGTGAACCAATTGAACCGGAATTGAGTTTTGCAAGTTTGGATTCAAAGTTAGCCTCAAAGTTAGGGGGCTAACTTCATGGCTAACGTTTTCTAGCAGCAAAAACCATTTCCTGCATCTCACGTTGGGGCCAACGTTAGGGGGCTAACTTTGTCCCTAACGTTGGCCTTGCTTAGTGTTGGAGTGGCGCCAACGTTAGCCTCCAAGTTAGGGGGCTAACGTTGGCGCTAACGTTGGCACACCCTGGGGAAGATTTCTTATGCCAACGTTAGCCTCCAAGTTAGGGGGCTAACGTTGGCGCAAACGTGGCTAGCCCTGGGAGGAATTTTTAGCTTCCAACGTTAGCCTCCAAGTTAGGGGGCTAACGTTGAGGCTAACTTCAAGTCCAAAAGTTTGTGTCAACGTTTGAGGGCTAACTTCAACTCCAACTTCATTTATTCCTGGTTCAATTTCACTTGATTCATTGTCTTCTCTTAGCTTCTAGCCATTCCTTCTCACTTCAATCCTTTTCCAAGCTTTCTTCACCTATCATAAATCAACCAAACACATCAAAGCTATGCTTGAAATCATGAGATGATCATTCTATCCTAATATGCACCAATTATGGCATCAAACCTCATGAAATTGCATTAATTTATCTATGGTTGATTCAATCAAAGGAAGCATGAAAATCTACCTCAATTGGCTTGCTTAAGCCTCAAGAAAGTGCATAATTCAAGTGAAAACAAAAGAAAAAGACTAGTGAAACTAGGCTAAGATGACTTGTCATCACTCGTGTGCTAAGTGGTTTCAGGACATAGACTAGGAATGGACAGGAAAAGATAAGGAAGAAGGGTGCAAGGAAAGGAAGCATGAGAATTGAAGCTTTGGAAATTTCTGCATGGGCGCGTGCGCGCACCTGACGCGCCCGCGCGGATGAGAGCAATGTGAAGCCGAAGCTAAGAGCCAAGCCACGAGCCGACTAGAGTAGCGGCTAAGCCAGGATCTTCATGGACGCGTACGCGTACACTCCGCTTCCGCGCATACTCCAGAGCCGCATCCAGGGCGCGCACGCGTACCTTGCGCGTGCGCGCCGATGTTCGAAGATGATTTTTTTAAAAGTCACGTGACTTAGGCGTGGAGTTGGTTAGAGATCCCAACTTTTGAGGAGTGCTTTGGCGGGAAAAGACTTAAGAGGACCAAGGGAGCAAGTGTGGAGGACACTTAGTTCATTTTTCTAGTTTTTGGAGATATTTTTGGGGAGTTAGTTACATTGTTAGAGAGAGAAACTCCAACCTCTCTCTAGATTCATCCACTTCTCTCAAGCTTCCACTAGGGTTCTTCCTCATCACAATTTTGGATTTTCATCCATTCTTTGGTGAGATCCATTGCAACTTTCATTTCACTTTGTTCATGTAATAGATTTTCTCTCCCAATTCCAAGTTGTAGTTGTAATTGTTGACATTCCTTGGAGCTAGGGTTCAATTCTATGATTTTTGGATTCCATTGATATTTTGAGATTTTTGATTCTCATTGTTGTTCCTTGATACTTGTTGTTAATTTCTAGTGTTGCAATATTTCTAATTTTACTTTTCTCTTCATTTCACTATGACTTTCCTTTTCGCTCATCACATGTTTGATAAAATGTCAATGCTAGCCATGGAGTAGAACTTTTATACTTGGCATAGGGTTTGTTCATTGGAATGAATTGAATAGTTATATCAAGGGTTGATTTGGAGTTAGAGCTTGCCAATTGCCTTGGAGTACACTAAAACTAGATTCCCATGAGGTGAAGCTAGAACTTGTGACTCAAGTTAATTGTTTCCATTTGACTTTCTTCTATACTTAGGGGATGACTAAATGAAGTAAGTCCTAATTGTTGTCAACCTTGAGTGAACTATAATGATAAAGATTTCTAATGCCAACCCTACGTCAAGTCCTTTTAATAATTGATTGTTTGTTTCTCATTACTTGCTAAGACCTTCAAGAACTCAACAAGCTTACTAAAGCAATAAGATGCATACTTTGGCAATTCCAAGGGAGAACGACTCGGGAGATTAATACTCTCGGTTATAGATTGTAGATTTGTTTGATGATGGATTTTGTGTTGGTTTAGACTATACTACGATTGATCACTTGATAAATTCTATACCGACAAAAATTCATTTGTCAAAATGGCGCCGTTGCCGGGGAAATTGCCTAGTGTGCCATGTTATTGTTTGGATTAAGCATGTATAGATGTACATAGTTGCATTCCATTGTAAATAATTCAAGTGACTAACCCCTCATTCATTACAATGAATTCCATTCTCCCTTCATTGCATGACGCGTTCACAACCAAATCCGAGTTTAGTCCCTTTTGATCCGGAAATAGAACGAACTTTGCTTCATATTAGACAAGCTTGGAGGCGGCTTGAGTTTGGAAAAGGGGAAGAGGCTTTCACCACCTCAACCACCTTACTAGAAGTGAACATTGAACCGTCACTCAAAGAAGGCACTAATTATACTCCCATCAATCTCACTAATAATTCTTCTTTTGTTTTAGGTACTAATACCATGGATGCTCCAAGGAGAGTTACCATCAAGGAAGCGGGTGCACCGGATTATGTCCTTCAACCCCTTCACGTAACTCACCCCAATTTGAATGCTAACTTTGAATTGAAGACCGCTTTGATCAACCTCCTACCTAAGTTTCATGGACTTCCCGCACAAGATCCTATTCGACATCTCAAGGACTTCCATCGCATATGTTCAACTACTAGGCGGGAAGGGTCCGATGAAGTTGCTATATGGTTGTTTGCTTTCCCTTTCTCTCTTGAGGACAAGGCTAAAGAATGGTTCTACACCCTCTCTAGTGAAGTTACCTCCGATTGGGACTTGCTTAGAAGGGGATTCTTGGATAAATTCCTACCTCCGGAAAAGATGGATAGGTTAAGGAAGGAAATGTCTTGTATCGTGCAAGGTGAGACGGAACCACTCTATGAGTATTGGGAACGGTTTCGTAAGCTACTAGATGCATGCCCCAATCACATGCTTGACACTCAAGTATTGCTTGGATACATATGTCAAGGGATGCGAGAGCAAGATAGAACCCTCTTGGACACTTCTAGCAATGGTTCTTTGTCCAAATATAAAACCGCGGAGGAGGCATGGCAACTTATTATTGACTTAGCCGAATCCAATCAACATATGAGGTGAAGAGTCAACCGTCCAAGGACCGTGAATGAGGTATCAACTAGTAGTGAAACCACCGCTCTAACTCAATCCTTGAATGAGATGACATCTATCTTGAAGCAACTCCAATTGAACCAACCACAACCACAACCTCAATCATACCAACAACAACACCCGCCACCACCTCAACAACATAACCAACAATTGGTTCCTCAAAGAGTATGTGGTATTTGCTCTTGCTACTCTCACTACACGGATGAGTGCCCAAGCCTTCAAGAAGACAATACCTTGGCGGCTACCCACAATTTCTATGATCGCCCCAACCAAGGATACTACCAAGGTGGTAATCCTAACCAAGGGTACTCTTATCAAGGAGGAGGAAGCCACAACCAAGGAAGTGGACATAATAACCAAAATTGGAGAGACAACCATCAACAAGGGAATAGGGACAACAACAACAATGGAGGAGGTCAAAGATGGGGTAACAATTCACAAAACTTTACACAAAACCGACCATACAACTCACAAAACCAATCATACAATCAACAAAACCCACAAAGAAACTACCAAACATACCAACCACCACATCAAAGACCACCACCCAACCAATCACAAGCTCCTCAACTCACATACGCAACCACTCCCTCCAACCAAGATGAAACACTCCGCACCATTATCCAAGGCCAAAAGGAACTCCAAAACACACTTGCTTCCGGTCTCACCGGTCTCACCTCTACACTACAAGCTCTTCTTGCACGCATGGATACACCATCAACTTCCACTCCTCAACCCCCAATCCAAAGTGTCATTCCTTCTCAACCTCAACCAAATCCAAAGGGAGGCATCAATGCCATCACCCTTAGATCCGGTACGCAACTAAAAGGGAAGGAAGCAAAGGATTCAAGCCCTATCACAACCGCTCAAGAAGAGGAGAAAGTAAATATAGAAGAAGTAGTGAAAGAGGAGGCACCACAAGCCATAGTTGAGGACGAGGTCCAACCAACAAGAGAGACAACCAAGGCCAAAAGAACCTTGGAAGAGGAAGTTGCTCAACCACTTCCATTCCCAACACTTGCAAAGAAAGCTAAAAAGCGCATAGAACTTGACCCCAAAATGGTGGAAGTATTCAAGAAAGTTGAGGTAACCATCCCCCTCTTTGATGCTATCCATCAAGTTCCTAGATATGCTAAATTCCTCAAAGACTTATGCATACATAAGGATAGAATTCTTGAATTGGAAACCATTCCATTGGGGAGCTCTATTTCCGCTTTAATGGGAACACTACCCGAGAAGTGTGATGATCCGGGTCCTTGTATGGTTACTTGCACAATCAATGGAGTTCACTTCAAAGATTGCATGTGTGACCTTGGAGCATGTGTTAGCATCATGCCACTATCCGTCTACCGGTTATTGAACTTGCCACAACTAAAAAGGTCGACGGCAAGATTTGTCTTAGCGGATAAGAGCATAATAACCGTAGCGGGCGTTGCGGAAGATGTATTGGTGAATATAAAAGGGTTGATATTCCCCATTGATTTCTATGTTCTTGAAATGCCAACAAGCGAAACCGAGAGAGCATCGTCTATCCTACTTGGAAGACCATTCTTGAGAACTTCTAGATTTAAACTTGATGCTTACTCGGGGAATTACTCATTTGAAATAGATGGGAGAATTGTAAGCTTTAGCCTAGAGGAAGCAATGAGGCATCCACCGGAGAACCATTCTTTATTCCGGTGTGACCCAATCGACAACATAGTGGCCGAAGTGCATCTAGCAAAGTTAGATGAGAAGCATATGGGTGAAGAAGCAAATGAAAAGTCAAGCGAACTAAACACCACACATCATGCAACTCATCCGGAAACTCAAACTTCCAAGAAAAACAAAAAGATGGAATTGAAGCCACTACCACCTCATTTAAGGTACTCATACCTTGATGAAGCCCAAGAGCTACCCGTGATAATTGCCCAAGAGCTAACCCCTCAACAAGAAGAGAAATTGCTGAATGTATTGAGAAAAAACAAAAAGGCAATCGGGTGGAGTTTGGCGGACCTAGTGGGAATAAGCCCCAAAGTATGCGAGCACCGCATATTCCTTGAAGAAGGAGCAAGACCGGTCCGACAACCTCAAAGGAGACTCAATCCTACCATCCTTGAAGTGGTAAAGAAAGAAGTCACCAAGCTACTTGAAGCGGACATCATCTATCCTATCTCGGATAGCGAATGGGTAAGCCCGGTCCAAGTAGTGCCCAAAACGTCCGGAGTGACAACAATCAAAAATGAAAGTGGTGAACTCATAGCAACAAGAGTGCAAAATTCTTGGAGAGTATGCATAGATTACCGGAGATTGAATGCGGCCACAAGAAAAGATCATTTTCCACTACCATTTATTAATCAAATGCTTGATCGATTAGCCGGTAAATCATATTATTGTTTTCTTGATGGCTACTCCGGATACTTCCAAATCCATATTGCTCTAGAAGACCAAGAAAAAACCACATTTACTTGCCCCTTCGGAACGTATGCCTACAAGCATATGCCATTTGGCCTATGCAATGCACCGGCAACGTTCCAAAGATGCATGATGAGCTTATTTGCGGATTTTCTAGAGCAATCAATGGAAGTTTTCATGGATGATTTTAGTGTGTATGGTGATTCATTTGAGCATTGTCTAGGTAACCTTGAAAAAGTCTTGGAGAGATGCACCAAAACAAACCTTGTTTTAAATTTTGAAAAATGTCATTTCATGGTCAAACAAGGCATTGTTTTGGGACACATAGTATCAAAGGAAGGCATCTCCGTAGATCCGGCAAAAATAAATGTCATATCTAGTTTACCTTACCCCTCCTCCGAGAGGGAAGTCCGTTCTTTTCTTGGACATGCAGGATTTTACCGGAGATTCATCAAGGATTTTAGCAAGGTAGCCTTACCTCTCTCTCGATTACTACAAAAAGACGTCGAATTTGAGCTAAGCAAGGAATGCATGGAAGCATATGACAAACTCAAAGTAGCATTGACACAAGCTCCTATAGTGCGAGGCCCCAATTGGACTCAACCTTTTGAAATCATGTGTGACGCTTCAAACTATGCGATTGGAGCCGCGTTAGCACAACGCGAGGGTAAGATTCCCTATGTCATAGCTTATGCTTCCAAAACATTAGATGGAGCCCAATCCAACTACACTACTACCGAAAAAGAATTACTAGCTATTGTTTTTGCTTTGGACAAGTTCCGAGCTTATCTTCTTGGTTCCAAGGTAGTAGTGTACTCGGATCATGCGGCACTAAAGTACTTGTTGGCCAAGAAGGAATCAAAACCGAGATTAATTCGTTGGGTACTTTTGTTACAAGAATTTGATTTGGAGATCAAAGATAGGAGTGGTTCCCAAAACCTAGTAGCGGACCATTTAAGCCGCCTTGAACACACAAAAGGCGACACCACTCCTATCAATGATTCCTTTCCTTTAGATACCTTGCACGCAATCTCGGAAGTGGTTCCTTGGTATGCCCCAATCGCAAACTATTTGGTTTCACGCACCTTCCCTCCTAATCTTGACAAACACAAGAAGGATAAGCTAAAAAGCGAATCCAAATACTATATTTGGGATGATCCCTATTTGTGGAGATGTGGAGCGGACCAAATAGTGCGACGGTGCATACCCCAAACCGAATTCCAAGCAATCTTGGACGCTTGCCATGCTTCCGAAGGGGGTGTCACTATGGACCCCAAAGAACGGCAAGAAAGGTCCTTGATTGCGGATTTTGGTGGCCAACCCTTCTCAAGGATGCTTCTCTCTATTGCAAATCTTGCCCCCAATGTATGAGGTTTGGAGATATTTCCAAGAAGGACGAAATCCCCCAACAAAATATGCTTTTTTGTGAAATTTTTGATGTATGGGGAATCGACTTCATGGGACCATTCCCAAACTCCAATGGCTTTCTCTACATCTTGTTAGCCGTCGATTATGTGTCAAAATGGGTGGAGGCAATCCCCACCCGAACGGATGACGCTAATGTGGTGTATTCTTCTGTGAGGAATAATATCATTTGCCGTTTTGGAGCCCCAACAGCAATCATAAGTGACCAAGGATCACACTTTTGCAACAAGAAAATAGACGGCCTCATGAGGAAATATGGCATCATCCACAAAGTCGCCACGGCCTACCACCCTCAAACAAACGGCCAAGCCGAAGTCTCAAACCGGGAAATCAAGCATGTTTTGGAAAGGGTTGTGAAGCCGAATAGGAAAGATTGGAGCACTAAACTCTCCAATGCACTTTGGGCGTATCGGACGGCTTACAAGACACCAATTGGCATGAGCCCCTTCCGGCTTGTATATGGTAAAGCATGCCACTTACCGGTGGAAATTGA
Organism: Arachis hypogaea; assembly: GCF_003086295.3. NCBI lineage: Eukaryota > Viridiplantae > Streptophyta > Magnoliopsida > Fabales > Fabaceae > Arachis > Arachis hypogaea. The sequence continues at coordinate 33,477,094 of NC_092045.1, read as the reverse complement.
ACACAAAGCATATTGGGCCGTAAAGGAGTGTAATATGAACTTGGGTGGGGCCGGCATAGAAAGAAAGCTTCAATTGGCGGAATTGGAATGTTTGAGACAAGAAGCCTACGACAATGCTAGACTTTACAAGGAAAAGTTGAAAGCCATCCATGACAAAAACATTAGAAGAAAGGAGTTCCAACCCGGTGACTTAGTACTTCTCTACAATTCAAGGTTGAGATTACTACCCGGAAAGCTAAGATCAAGGTGGGATGGACCCTACCAAGTGGAAAAGGTAGAACCTTATGGAGTCTACCACTTGCGCCACCCAACAAGCCCGGACATCCTTAAGGTAAACGGACACCGTCTCAAATTGTATCATGGTGAGCAAAGAAAGAACTCCAAGGAGATTGAAGTGTTCCTCTTGAGGGATGCAACTCTTGAACAAGCACAATGAGCCACTGAAAGTCCAACTTAAGGACATTAAACAAAAGTGCTAGGTGGGAGACACCCCACCATGGTAAGATCTTCCTTTGAGCTTTGTACATAGACACTTGACCTCATGTTTGTTAGATAGATTTTATTTTCAATTCTCCATCAATCGTTCGATTCATTGCTGATTTGCCAAGTAAAATGCCCTGTTATAGTGCTTAGGCAGCTGTGTGGAAAGGGGAAGTTGTAATGTCAAAAGTGGTATAAACACATGCACAATTAAGAAAAGCGACCCCTTTGCGCGTGCGCGCTCCTGGCGCGCACGCGTCCTTAAGGCACTCAAAGGTCACCCACGCGGACGCGCACCGTGCGCGGACGCGTGGATCGCAAATAACAGCCCTCCATACATATACCCAAGAGTTGCGCCCACACCATGCCAGGACCATGCCTAAAGCACAAGAATCTCGCGCGCCCGCGCGCATGGCGCGTCCGCGCACTTGGGCAAAGTCTGTCGATCGACGCGCAAGCGTAGTGTGCGCGTCCGCGCCGATTGCCCTGCTGCAATCCTGGTACATGTTCCAGAGAGTTAGGCCGCTCTCAGGCCTCTACCAAGCCACAAGCCCAAAACCTTGACCGCGTGCGCGCACGGGACGCGCACGCGCCCATACAATGTGAGCACAAGACGCGCGCCCGCGCCATAGCCGCGTACGCGCCCTTTGATCCTGCACTCCTCTCTGGGCCATTTCACAGAGAGTTGAGCCCCCTCTAGGCCTCTCTCATGCCTGGGGCGCAACCACGTTGACGCGTGCGCGCACTGGACGCGCACGCGCCAATAGTCTTGAAGCAACTTCTGGTACATATACCAGAGAGTTGTGCCAACCCTGTGCCTCCCTTGTGCCCCCAGCCCAAACACATGGGCGCGCCAGCGCAAGGCGCGCGCGCGCGTCCTTCTCCACCTCGGCTCGCTGCGCGAGCGCACACCGTGCGCGCACGCGCGGATGCTCGGCGCCAAAACAAAAAGAGGCACACTCACCTCTTCACTTTCACTTCACATTTTCCCCCCATACCTTCTACCACACATCCAACTTCAAAGAGGGGCACACTCTCTCTTTCACCTCCATTCCCTCTTCTACACTACTTTCTACCACTCACTACCTTCTCTACTACTCCCCCTCAACCCACACCACAACCTCCTCATTCTCTTCATCTCACAAGGTACCATCCTAAGCCACCATCTCTTGTGTTGCTATTCCTTTAGTTTCACATTCATTTAGTTATCTTCTTTCTTCTTTTCTTTTAGTTACTTCTTTAGGAGGTTTTTGTTCTTGTCTTCTTTTCTCTTTCCCTCTCATTCATACTAACTCTTCATGGGCATTTAGGTCTCTACTTCATTTGCATTTGTAGATGAGTTGTGTTGTTTGCTTTTCTTACACTCACTGTGTACTATAATAATTAATAGTGGATTGTGACTTACTACATTGCTTTCACCATCTTCAAATCACACACTACAACTGGATGCACACCAAGTGTTCGATGAAAGGCATACTTGACTTTTGCACCCACTTTGACTAAATTGCCTCTCAACGTATCACTATTAGGCGCATCCCCATTTCCCCCAATCCATCCACTCACATTTTCTTAACTTGCTTTCCATGTGTGGCCCTTAAGGGTATATGCTTCTCATGCTCCCTACTTGCATGCATAAATCACCCTTATACCATATGAAAATGATTTGCCTTGCTCTTTTCATGTTATCTTAGTCACATGTTGCAGCTGTCATGCGACAACGATACCCATATTCTATGGCTTAACTTTTCATCGCATAAACACATTTACTTTCACCTACTTGGATTTTGATGTTTTCCCTTCTTTACTCTCATAGGATGGTTATCAAGAAGAACAAAGGGAAAGCTCCCAAGAAGCCAACTCCCAACAAAGCGCACCAAGAGCAAACGGCCAAGCCACTCTTGAAGAAGACTAAAGGCCCCATTGATGTTCTCGAGAAGGATAACCCTCCTAAGGATTCGAACAAGTTCCCCAACCGCTACTGCGAACTTGTTTACTCAAGAATGATCGAAAGGAACTATCATCCGGAACCCCTCCTAGTCCTACCGGCTCACCTCCGTCCGATTGTGATGCCACATATTGAGCAACGACAATGGAGGTTCCTATTGAGGAAACCAAAGGAGGCAAACCTCTCATGGGTAGTAGAATTCTACTCCAACTTCCACTCCCCCCTTCTCACATCAATCTTTGTGCGCCAAAAGCAAGTGTCGGTCACAGTGGAAACTATACAAGAAGTCCTTGGGATTGAACACTCAACGGATGCTTATGACGCCTATGAGGAAGTCTTGGCTACATGCGATGACCGCGCATTCGATTGGAGCGCAATCCTCCGTGTCATTGCTTTACCCGACGCCTATTGGATTCGGGGGACTATCAAGCAAAGACCCAAGGGTTTAGATGTCCGCCACCTCACTCAAGAAGCCACGGCATGGGCCCAAATTCTAGCTCACTATGTGCTCCCAAGTACACATGGGTCATCCATCACCGCCGAGTTGGCCTTATTGATATGGTGCATCTTAACCGAGAAACCGGTCAACGTTTCGCATGCCATCCGTCAATCCATGGGGCGCATTCATGCCAAGGGAAATCTACCATTCCCCGGTTTGGTGACAGACTTGGTTGCAAAAGCCGGCGTCAACCGAGAGGCTAGAGATAGGAAAGCCTCAATTCCGGTCGATGGTGATATAATTCCGACCAAAAGATGCCTCAAGCCTCCGGAAGCTACCACCAAGGACGGCGAACTAACCACACCAACTCGCAACACTACCACCTCATCTACATCACAAAAATCGGCCGCCCAACGCCTTGAGGACCTTCACAAGAAACTGGACCGTTATGAACGGCGTAACCAACGCCGATATGCTCATGTGAAGAAGCTCTTAAGCGTAGTCACACCACCTATGGAGGAGCCCAACATTTCCACATCCACCGCAACTTCAAGCGGAGAGAGCGATAACTTTGACAATATGGGATACTCGGGAGTCGATCAACCACTGCGCCTTACCTACAGCACGGAGGACCGTGCTAAGTTTTAAGTGTGGGGAGGTCGACCGACCGATCTCCGTAGGTAAAAGCTGAATAAATTAGGATAGGTTGCATGATTAGGTTTTAGCTAGCATCATTCACATGATAAGTACTTGGTTGGAACAATGAAAGTCTTTCTTAGAAAACCAATACTTTGGGACAACCATGGGGCATTGCAAAATTTTAAATGCTTTGATACCAAAATTGCATGAAGAATTATATTTTGGAACATAGTTTTGAGCTAAGAACACAAGCAAGTGAGTTTTGAGCCTAATGGTGTGGTTACATCTTATAACCACTTACTCTCCTTCTTGTGTGCATTATTCTCCTTCTATGATTGTAATCTTTGCTTTGTTTCATTCTTTATGTCCATTATTTGGTGTAATCATGCATTTATGTGATTGAGGCCATCGTTTCATTAGCCACTTACCCAAATAGCCTACCTTTTGTCTTCCATTGTTAACCAATTTGAGCCTACGATTAACCCACTTGTTCTTTAATTTAGCACATTACAAGCCGTAAAGCGGAAAACAATGAAAGTCCTTAATTTGGATCTTTGATTGGCTTAGACTAGCATATGTGAGTATCATTCAAGTGTGGGAACTTTGGGACATTGGGTGGACAAAAGGGTAGTTTTGCTTTGTTATTGGAAATATTAAGGAATTGGGTACATACTCATGTATTAACCAAATGAAAAACCTTATGCATTGAGGTTCTTGTATATAGAAAGAAAAAAAATGAGAAAAACAAAAGAAAGGGAAAGAAGAATAATATGAAAAAAAAAAGAAAAAAATGAGAAAAACAAAAGAAAAAGAAAAAGCAATAAAAAGGGGACAAAATGCCCCAAAGCAAAGTGTAGCTCAATAAAATCAATGCATATGTGTGTGAAATTAAAAAGGAATACATGAGTATGTGAAAAAGTGAGGAATGGGTAGTTAGATTAGCACCTAATTGTATAGGTCATTATGTAGGTTAGGTGGGAAGGTTTAAGTTCATTAAAGATCCAAGTTTTAAGCCCACTAGCCATATATGATCCTACCTTGACCCTAACCCCATTACAACCTAAGGAGAAGACCTCATGATAGATGCATGCATGCATGAAATACATGTTGATTGTTAGAAGAAGAACAAATCTTAGAAAGCATGATTAGGGGAGAATTGAGAGAGTTAACCCTAAACACTTGAGCGACTAGAGTGCAAACACTTCCGGTAAGGGTTCGACGCTCAATCCTTTGGTTCCCGGCTCTCGCGAGCATTCCTCATGCAAGGTTGCATAAATTGCATTTGATGCTTAGAATTTGGCAAGATCTATGCATTGACCACCATTGTACCCCATGAGCTTGCACATGTCATAAGGAAGTTGATTTGTTCCTAACCAAGTAGATAACCGTACTAGTCGTAGCTGCATGCATATGAGTAGGTTGCATTCCATGAGTCCTATGCGTTTGTGACCCTCGGTCTTCTATATTTCTTTGCATTTTCCTAAGCATGGGAACATGCTAGAATCTAAGTGTGGGGAGGTTGACAAACCCCATTTTGAGGGTTTATCTTGTGCTAATTTCAAAGGGTTTATCAATGATTTCACACATTTTCTGCATGAAAATATAAGGATTTGCATTCCTTTCCTAGTTTTGCCTCATAAAGGAAAACATGCTTATTTTGCACTAAAATAGACACATTTCTAATCTCGCCTTAATGCCATTCGATACCGTGACTCGTGTGCTAAGTGGTTTCAGGACATAGACTAGGAATGGACAGGAAAAGATAAGGAAGAAGGGTGCAAGGAAAGGAAGCATGAGAATTGAAGCTTTGGAAATTTCTGCATGGGCGCGTGCGCGCACCTGACGCGCCCGCGCGGATGAGAGCAATGTGAAGCCGAAGCTAAGAGCCAAGCCACGAGCCGACTAGAGTAGCGGCTAAGCCAGGATCTTCATGGACGCGTACGCGTACACTCCGCTTCCGCGCATACTCCAGAGCCGCATCCAGGGCGCGCACGCGTACCTTGCGCGTGCGCGCCGATGTTCGAAGATGATTTTTTTAAAAGTCACGTGACTTAGGCGTGGAGTTGGTTAGAGATCCCAACTTTTGAGGAGTGCTTTGGCGGGAAAAGACTTAAGAGGACCAAGGGAGCAAGTGTGGAGGACACTTAGTTCATTTTTCTAGTTTTTGGAGATATTTTTGGGGAGTTAGTTACATTGTTAGAGAGAGAAACTCCAACTTCTCTCTAGATTCATCCACTTCTCTCAAGCTTCCACTAGGGTTCTTCCTCATCACAATTTTGGATTTTCATCCATTCTTTGGTGAGATCCATTGCAACTTTCATTTCACTTTGTTCATGTAATAGATTTTCTCTCCCAATTCCAAGTTGTAGTTGTAATTGTTGACATTCCTTGGAGCTAGGGTTCAATTCTATGATTTTTGGATTCCATTGATATTTTGAGATTTTTGATTCTCATTGTTGTTCCTTGATACTTGTTGTTAATTTCTAGTGTTGCAATATTTCTAATTTTACTTTTCTCTTCATTTCACTATGACTTTCCTTTTCGCTCATCACATGTTTGATAAAATGTCAATGCTAGCCATGGAGTAGAACTTTTATACTTGGCATAGGGTTTGTTCATTGGAATGAATTGAATAGTTATATCAAGGGTTGATTTGGAGTTAGAGCTTGCCAATTGCCTTGGAGTACACTAAAACTAGATTCCCATGAGGTGAAGCTAGAACTTGTGACTCAAGTTAATTGTTTCCATTTGACTTTCTTCTATACTTAGGGGATGACTAAATGAAGTAAGTCCTAATTGTTGTCAACCTTGAGTGAACTATAATGATAAAGATTTCTAATGCCAACCCTACGTCAAGTCCTTTTAATAATTGATTGTTTGTTTCTCATTACTTGCTAAGACCTTCAAGAACTCAACAAGCTTACTAAAGCAATAAGATGCATACTTTGGCAATTCCAAGGGAGAACGACTCGGGAGATTAATACTCTCGGTTATAGATTGTAGATTTGTTTGATGATGGATTTTGTGTTGGTTTAGACTATACTACGATTGATCACTTGATAAATTCTATACCGACAAAAATTCATTTGTCAATTCCCTGGTGCCTAACTTCATGTTGAGGCACCTGGCACATAACTTCAGGAACCTGGCGCCTAACTTCAACCCACCCGATTGTAATATGATTTTATGGCTTGGTGTGGCGCCTAACTTGAGATCATGGCGCCTGACTTGGGAAATTCCAAGTTAGGCGCCACCTTGGCCGTATAGAATGAAGAAAAAGGGCATACTATTATATATAGTTTGAAAGCTCTGGAAGTTATCTTTTCAATGCAACTAGAATCACATCAATTGGACCTCTGTAGCTCGAGTTATGTCCGTTAGAGTGCAGGGAGGTCAGGATTGACTGCATCATCCACTTTTTGCCCTTTCTTCTATAAAACTCTGTCAAATCCATCTGAATTCTATCTGAAATAAATAGAATTGCACACGACTCAATGTAGCATCCATAGTGGCTAAAAGATATTTAAATCTTGATTAAACTCAACAATTTGAATGCAAATTCACTAGAAAAAGATAGAAAAGATGCTTACGCATCACAACACCAAACTTGAATTGTTGCTTGCCCTTAAGCAACCAAAACTAATATAGGCTTAGGATGTGAATTTGCATGAGAGGTGAGTGTTCAATTAAGCTCTTGACTCTTCTCAAAGTGGGGTTTTTACATTGCAATCCTGAATAGTTTTGGCATCTCACTATCCTTTGAATAAGAGGAATACCACTGTCATTCGGAATTAGAATCCGGATAAAATTATGAATTCTCTAATCTTTTTACTTCGAATTAATCCTTGAACACAGCAAATTTTCTTTAATTCACTTTTCTTTGGTGTTTTGCACCTTGAGCCTAGCCGTGTGATAAACTGCTATTTTATGGTTTATCTTGTGCTCAATTGAGTGATTTTTTTATCAATTCTTTGCTCACTTATTCATACAATTTGCATGATTTTACAAATCCTTCCTAATTCTGTGATATAATTGAAAACATGTTTCCTAAGCCTTTAAATTGTGTATTTTAACTCCCCTTTATTACCATTCGATGTCATGATTTGTGTGTTAATTGTTTTCAGGCTTTATAGGACAGGAATGGCTTAGAGGATGGAAAGGAAACATGCAAAAGTGGAATGAACACAAAGAAAATGAAGTTTTAAGAAGCTAACAGCGACGCGCGTGTGTACCTGATGCGTACGCGTGACTAGCGCAAAGGACAAGTGATGCGTACTCGTGACCGACGCGTATGCGTGACAAGGAATTTCGTCAAACGATGCGTACACGTGACCTACACGTACGCGTGACATGCGCCACGTGTAGAAATTTCAGAAAGCGCTGGGAGTGATTTCTGGGCTCCTTTTTGGCCCAATTTTAAGCCTGAGAACACAGAATATTGGCTACAGAAAGAGGGAATCATTGATTCATTCGATGAACTTCTCATTATTCACAATTTAGGTTTTAGATGTAGTTTCTAGAGAGAGAGAGGCTCTCTCCTCTCTCTAAGTTTTAGGATTCTTAGTTTTATGCTTTTGAGTTGGATATTACTACCTCCGTTGAAGTCTTTATCATTCTAGTTTGTTTTTTATTTCCTTACTCTTTTAATCCCCATTTACTTTGTTCAGAGTTACATATGGATATCTTCAATCTTGAAATTTATTAATATTATAGTATTGTTCTATTTAATTTCTTCCAAAATTTCATGTCTTCTTTCTACCCCCTTTACATGTATGCGAGTATGGCTTCCATGTCAATAGAGTAGGCTTCCAACTTGGCCTTAGAGTTAATTAATATTCAGAGACCCTTGAGTTGGGAGACTCAAGAGTTAAATTGTAATTGGGTTTATTGTTGGCTAGCTCTCTAGTCACTAACGCTAATCCTTCCCAAGGGAGAGGATTAGGACTTGTGAATAGAAGTTGGCTTAACTACTTGACTTTCCTTCATTCGTTGAGGGTTAACTAAGTAAAAACAACAACCTATTATTATTAATCTTGGGAAATCCAACAAGGATAGAACTTTCGATTAATCTTCTCCTAGCCAAGGCTTTTTATTTCAATTACACAAAACCTCTTGTTAATTTTTATTTCTTTAATTTATAATCTTTTATTTTCCCATTCTCCAACTCTAAAATTTCTTAAAAAAATAAAAACCCATAACAAATAGTAACACACTTCCCTGCAATTCCTTGAGAGATGACCCGAGGTTTGAATATTTCGGTTATTGTTTTATTGGGTTTGCTTAAGTGACAACCAAATTTTCATATGAAAGGATTTTAGTTGGTTTAAAAGCTATACTTGCAACGAGAAATTATTGTAAAATTCTAGACCACACAAAAGTCCGTTCATCAAATTGTGATCTAGATCTTGCTTGATTCTATATTTCTATGGTTTAATGTATGCATATACTTATATGATTGAGGCCTTGTTTCACTTAGCTTACATACCCATATGGCCTTAACCTTTTCATTATCCTTTGCAAACCAAAGTTGAGCCTATTTTACCCCTTTGTTCTTTACTTTAGCACATCACTAACTCTAAGTGAAAAACAATAATGTCCTTAATTTGAATCCTTGGTTAGCTTAGACTAGTGAAAGTGTTCATGAATTAAGTGTGGAGAAATTGGGTTCGGAAACATTTGGTTTGAGAATTGGGTGTTGTATACTCTTGAGAAAATTTGAAAAAGAATGTTAAACACATGTTTATGCTTGCAATACCTTAATCATATGCATTGAGAAAGACAAAAGAAAAGAAAACTAGAAAGAAAAAATAATTAGAGAAAAAGAAAAGAAAAAAAGCAAATAATAAAAAGGGGACAAAATGCCCCAAGTTAAGTAATAATATCAATGCATATGAGTTGTACTTAAATTTGGGATGCATGAATGTGTGGTAAACATAGTTAATGGGCAGTTATCTTGCATTATAATTACATGGATTGTCTTAAGTTAGGTGGGAGGTCTAGGTTAATTAAGGATTCAGATTTTAGTCCACTTGACCAAATACAATCCTACCTTGACCTTAACCTCATTACAACCCTTAAAAGACCTCTTGATTTGTGTATCTATGCATTAATTCTTTGTTGATTGGTAGAAGAAGAGCAAGCCTTAGAAAACAAGATTAGTAGAGAATTGAGAGAATCGAACCTTAAACACTTGAGCGATTAGAGTGTATATACTTCCAGTGAGGGTTCGATGCTCGATTCTTTGTTCCTGGCTTTCATGAGCTATTTTCTTCTGCAAGTCTATTTGTACTTCATTTTTATGATTTGAATTAGTGAACACCAGTTCATATTTGTTCTTGAAAGGTTTATTTACTTTTCACCAAGTAGGTAAAAGTATTTTTCATTTAGCTGCATTCATATAGATAAGTTACATTGCATAAGTTCCACCATTCTGCCTTCACTCTTTTAGCTCTCTTGAGCTTAGCATGAGGACATGCTAACGTTTAAGTGTGGGGAGATTTGATGCACCACTATTTCATGGTACATGTTGTTCTTAATTGAGTGGATTTTATCCACTATTCTCACACTTATTCATACAATTTGCATGATTTTACAAATCCTTCCTAATTCTATGATATAATTGAAAACATGTTTCCTAATCCTTTAAATTGTGTATTTTAACTCCCCTTTATTACCATTCGATGCCGTGATTTGTGTGTTAAGTATTTTCAGGCTTTAGAGGGCAGGAATGGCTTAGAAGATGGAAAGGAAACATGCAAAAGTGGAAGGAATGCAAAGAAAATGATGTTTTAAAAAGCTGGTAGTGACGCGTGCGCGTACCTGATGCGTACGTGTGACTAGCGCAAAGGACAAGCGACGCGTACGCGTGATCGATACGTACGCGTGACACGGAATTTCGTCAAACGACGCATACGCATGACCTACGCGTACGCGTGACATGTGCCACGTGCAGAAATTGCAGAAAGCGTTGGGAGCAATTTCTGGGCTCCTTTTTGGCCCAATTCCAAGCCCGAGAACACAGAATATAGGCTGTAGAAAGAGCGAATCATTGATTCATTCGATGAACTTCTAATTATTCATAATTTAGATTTTAGATGTAGTTTTCTAGAGCTCTCTCTAGGTTTAGGATTCTTAGGTTTAGCTATTTTCAATTTCAGATTTCTATTCTACTTTAATTTAGTTTCTCTTCTACTCTTATTTACTCTAGCACTTTAGTTTATCTTCTCTTGGTGATTTATTTGTTTATCCAATTTAGTTTATGAATTCTCATGTTAGATTTGATTTCCTATTTAATACAATTTGAGGTATTTCATATTTATGATTTCTTTCTTCAATTTATGTTATTGATGCTCTCAATTGGTTGTTTGAATTTTATTATCTCTTATTGTTTTTCTATGCTTTTGCGTTGTGCCTTCCAAGTGTTTGATAAAATGCTTGGAAGGGTTTTAAGTTAGATTTTTCTCCTTTTGGCCTTGGTTGTGTAATTGGTGACACTTGAGTTATCAAACTCCTTTGTTGATTGATAATTGCAAGTTGCTGATTGATTTGGATTCCACTAAAGCTAGTCTTTCCTTAGGAGTTGACTAGGACTTGAGGAATAAAATTGATTCGTCCACTTGACTTTCCTTCATAATTAGAGGGTTAACTAAGTGGGAGCGATGAACAATTCTCATCATAATTGATAAGGAAAAACTAGGATAGGATTTCCAGTTCTCATACTTTGCCAAGAGCCCTTATTAATTGTTAGTTTATTTCATTGCCATTTATTTTTCTTGTTTCCTATCCAAAACCCCAAAACACACTTTTTCATAACCACTTATAAGCACACTTTCCTGCAATTCCTTGAGAGATGACCCGAGGTTTAAATACTTCGGTTATCAATTTTATTAGGGTTTGTTACTTGTGGCAACCAAACTTTTGCATGAAAGGATTCTTTGTTGGTTTAGAAACTATACTTGCAACGAGAATTTATTTGAGAATTCTAAACCGTCAAAAATCCGCTCGTCACCGTGACTTTAAATACTTTGTCTCAAGCTTCACTTGACACAAAAACACCACAAGCACTTAACTAGGGAACTCTCTTTAGGTTTTGATTTTTCTTTAAGTTACTCCCAGACAGTGGTGCTCAAAGCCTTTGGCATACTCTGTTAAATGACTTGATCTCGACTCTTAGTGCTCTGTCTCTAGGATTACTTGACACAATTACACCACAAGCATATGACTAGGGAAACAACTCTTTGAGCTTTTAATCATGTCTGACCTTCCTAGCCATTGATGCTCAGAGCCTTGGACCTTGCTTTTATTTTTCTTTTGCTGTTTCTTTTGCTTCAAGGATTAAGCTTTTGTTTAATTCAGAGAATTCATAATAGTTATCTAAATTCCTATTCCTTATGCACCAACATCCTTTGATTCAAATTCAACTATGCACTGTTCATATCATGCATTCAGAATCACAAATAATACTACCACATTTAAGTAAATAGGACTACTCTTAAATATAAACTCAATTTCTCATGCAATACATCACTTCTTTTCTTTTCTTTTTAGATTCAAGCTCAGTGAGCGGTACATGAGACAAATTTATTTATTTATTTATTTATTTGAACTAAAAGCAAATAAAAAAATGAAACTAAATCTAAGAACCGAAAGTACTAAAGATCAAGCAGGCAATCAAAGCAACAGAAAACAGAAAACAACACAATAAGAATGAAAGGGAAAATAGAATGAAATAAACTCAACCACCTCAGTTATGCTGGTGGCCATCTCATTCCTCTGGCTGTGCTCCTCCATGAAGAACATTCATCTCCCTATGGTGCCATTGATGATAAGCTAAACAGAGAGTGCACTCTACAACACCAAACTTAAAAGTTTGCTTGTCCCCAAGCAAAGAAAAACTCCAAGGTGTCAAAAAATTTTTTAATTGCTCCTGTTCCTATTCTATTCTAATCCTAGGGAGAGACTAGAGTTAGTGTCATTCAAATCAATTAGCAATTTCCAATTATCAATCAACAAAATCTTTGACAATTCAAGTGTCTCCAATTATCCAACCCCTAAGCCAAGAATAAAATTCTAGTCCATAGCTATAGTTGACATTTTCTCAAACAATTGGTGAGCAATAATGGAAGACATCATGAAATTAAGAAAGGAAATTGAATCAAAGCTATCTATTGTAAGCAATTAACAACAATCAACAATTAACAACAATTAACATGAAATTCCTCAATGCATTAATAGAAATCAAAGTAACAAGATCTACAATGCTAGAATGGCAAGAACACTAAATTGAGAGTAGAAGAGAAAGATCTACAACTAGAACAATGTGAAATTGAATTAAATTCAGATCTAACCAAGGATCCAAGTGCAATTGGAATTGAGAAAGCCAAAAGCCTAGAGAGAAGTTGGAGTTTCTCTCTTTAAAAGTATAACTTCCAAAAACAAACTCTCAAAATATCTAAATGTGTGAAAAGTGTCAATCTCCTTCAATCCTTGGCTCTTTCAATATTTTCCTGCCAGAATTCCACCCAGAATTGGGTCATGAGCTTCTCTGAAATTGCCAGGCACGTTTTCATTAAAGAGGTCACGTGCGCACGTCACGCGTACGTGTCAAGCGTGCGTACACGTCGATGAGATTTCTGGCCAGCCACACATATGCGTCCTTTTTGTGTGCCAATTCTAAGATCCAGCTCCCCACCCGTGCGCGTCATCTGCGCGTGCGCGTCGATGCTCGTGCTCCAAAGCTCTATTTTTATGCTTCTTCTACTTATGCATGCTTCCTTTCCCTCTTCTAGACCATTCTTGCCCTTATAAGCTCTGAGATCACTTAACAAACAGATCATGGCATCGAATGGTAATAAAGGGAGATAAAAATATAGCTCATTTAGGGCCTAAAAAGCATGATTTCAACTATTAAGCGAAATTAGGAAGTAAACACAAAAACCATGCATTTTTTGTGGATAAGTGTGAAGGAAGTTGATGAAATCCTCTAAATTACGCACAAAATGTACCATAAAATAGTGGCGCATCAAATCTTCCCACACTTAAACCAAGCATGTCCTCATGCTAAAGTTTAAAAGACAAAAGAACATAGGAGAATGAGTGTATTGATATGTGTTCATACCCTGGGTCGAGCTATATGATCCAGGCTGATCGAGGACAAGAGCGACCGACCTCTTCAGGTCGGATCGCCACCGACCTTTCCTTAAAGAGTTTAGTTAAATTGCCATAGAGGCCCAAGTAGGCCCAAACGAAAGGATGCAGCCCACTCTAAAGGCGGCTAGCCAAGAAAGATAAGGTGGCCTCACTCGCTAAAAGATAAGATAAGATAACAAACTTATCTCAGATGAAGGTCATCAAACACTACTATAAATACACTGGAGCACCCAGGTATAACTCACACTCTGATTCTACATAAAATCCTGCCTAAAGCACGTGCTAACTTAAGCATCGGAGTCTCTTGCAGGTACTACCACCCTCCGGTGACGAGGGATCAGTAGCATCACAAAATCTAGCAAGTCGGACACAGCAGCTCTGACCCTATCAGAAGATTTCATCCGAGATCGACCTTCAGTTTCAGGTAACCTTCAGAACATTGGCGCCGTTGCTGGGGAACCTAGAAGTCATTCCATCATCATGGCGGACAACCTTGACAACGATCACAACTTTAACTTAGAAAATAGAACGCCATTTAAAAACACGGATACCACATCTAAAGAGATACTTCAACCCAAGGGAGACAAACAGTATCAGAATGCAGAAATTCTAGATGCTCTACGAGCACAGCATGATCACCTCAAACAACTTGAACAAGAGGCCGAGCGTCAACAGAAAGCTAAGAGGGACCTCTGGAGAGAAACAAGACGGCGTCGAGAGCTAGAGGACAAGCTCCTAAAACTCAAAGCCGACCTCAAAGCTAAAACCGCTCGATCCGGTCATGAAGATAGCCCCCACAAGGACCAAGATTCAATCACCAAAGAAATCATGAATGCCAAAGTCCAAAGGACTTTAAAGCTCCTGACATGACTCCGTACGATGGTACATCTGATCCAAGCCATCGTCTCAGCGATTTTAGAAGCAGGATGTATCTCACAGATGACTCGGACGCCATTCGATGCAAAGCTTTCCTATCTACTCTGACCAAGACGGTAATAAAGTGGTTTGACAGTTTGCCGCCAAGGTCAATAGCAAGCTTCGATGACCTCACCAAGAAGTTCCTAGCTAGATTCTCCATCCAGAAAGACAAAGCCAAGCATGCCCCTAGCCTGTTAGGGATTAAGCAAGGAGATCGGGAAAGCCTCTGCAACTACATGAAAAGATTCAACAAGGCATGTCTGGACATATAAAATCTGCAAACAGAAGCAGCCATCATGGGTCTCATTAATAGCCTGCGAGAAGGACCTTTTAGCCACTCATTATCCAAAAAATACCCAACAACTCTAAACGAGATTCAGGAAAGGGCGGAAAAATACATCAACATGGAGGAGAACTCCCGATTGGGAGATAACACAAAAATCGGATTCTCATACCCACCTCGGGACAAGGATAAGGAATCTAGGAAGAAAGAAGATCAACCCACTGAGAAACCTAGAAAATACCACAACTATACCCCTCTTTGAGTGTCTCTTGTAGATGTCTACTAAGAAATATGCAACACTAAGAAGATTCCACGCCTCGCCCGATAAAACACAAAAGAGGTGGAAGTCGGATAGAGTACTGCGAATACCACCGAATCTACGGACATTCTACCAATGAGTGCTTTGACCTAAAGAATGTCATAGAGAAGTTAGCGCGAGAAGGGCGACTAAATTGGTTCTTAGCTAATAAAGTGGATGAACCGAGAAAGAGAAGAAGGAATGAAGAGGTCAGACGAGTTGAACGTCCACCTCACACCCCTGAGAGACATGTTCATATGATAAATGGAGGATTTGCAGGAGGAGGGATCTCTAAATCAACTCGCAAAAGACACCTTAAAGAGGTATATCATGTCAGAGAAGGGGATAGGTCACCCGACCTCCCCACTATTACCTTTACACAAGAGGAGGCAACTGGCATCATCCCGGGACATAATGACCCCATGGACATTACCGTCATACTCGCCAAGGCTAATCTCCACCGAATGTTGGTAGACCAAGGGAGCTCTGCAGATATCTTGTTCAAATCTGCCTTCGACAAACTTGGCCTGTAGGATAAAGAGCTCAGAGCGTATCCGAATAGCTTGTTCGGACTCAGAGACACCCCAATTCAACCATTAGGATACATCTCATTGCATACAACCTTTGGAAAAGTAACTCGGTCAAGGACACTAAACATAGACTATATCGTAGTCAACGTGAGCTCGGCTTATAACTCCCTTATAGGTAGGACAACGCTAAACCAGATCGCTGTAGTAGTCTCCACTCCACATCTGTACATGAAGTTCCTAACTCTAGAAGGGATTGCCACAATAAAAGGAGACTAAAAGCTTGCGCAATGCTGTTTGATGAGCGGCCGATTTGCATAGGTTAGGAATTTGATTATCAAAATAAAATCGGCATTGTAAGTATAGTCCTAAGCCGACAAATTGACCGTCGGTCAAATGTTATCACAATTCAAATCAAATATAAACTGAGAGTGTTTAATTCCCAGGTCGTCCTCCCTAGGAATCACTCAATGGCAATGAGTGTGCAAATTTTGGTTGTAGTGATCAAGGGGTTTTCAATGAAGATATGAACATATAAAGCAATAAAAGAACATGCAAAATTATAATGATTGAACTAATGAAGCAATTAAAGAACCGAGTGTGCAATATAAACAAGTAAAGTATGAAAGAGATTAACATAACAAAATATAAAAGATTGAAAGCATAAAAAGGGGTCTTGGCTTGGAGTGAGCTAGGGATCCTTTTCCTTGTTGGAACCACAACTATGATGATTATAATGGATTAGTCTCACTTGATCAACCTTCACATCGGAAGATAAGTTAAATGAGCATAAGTGTCCTTAACCCACAAATCCTAAATTGCTTGCTAATTGCCTTAGCAACAACTTAGCGTTAGCGGGAACAAGAGCAATTAACAATCCAAGAATTGACACAGAATGTTGGACATTCCAACTCTAGAAACCCAATTTCTCACTTTACCCAAGCCAAGAGGTAAAAACTTAGCCTAAAACCATGTTTGACGTTTTGTCAAACACTTGGTGAGAAAAAAGCTTAAACATGGTGAAAATGAGAAAAGACTTGAAATTAAAAGCAACAATTGATCTCAATCAACAAGAATAATATAAGAAAGTATGAAATAAACATCAAACATCAAATTCATCAACAAGAAATTTAAATTGCAAGAGAGAAGTAAAATGAAACTATAACTTGCATTAGAAGAAAATGTAAGAACAAAGTAACTAGAAAGAATAATAACAAGAGAATACTTACAATGAGACTTAGCAAAATCCAAGATCAAAAATGGAAAATGGAACTTGAATGTAAAACCCTAATGAAAACCCTAGTAGAGGTTGAAGAAAACTTCGAGAAAAACTAAACTAAAACTTCCTACTACTACTCCTAAAACTACCCTAATGATATGCTATCATCTTCCCTTCATTCTTTATCCATATGAGCTAAGAGACTTCAGAAATGGGCCTCTAAAACCCTCAAATCATGAGTCACATGCCTTTTTAATGAAGTCATGTGCGAACACCTGTGCGAACGCACAGGCGTGTGCGTCCGCACACTTTGCGAATTTTTCTTTCTGCGCGCACGCACGAGAAGCTGTGCGTACGCACACTAGGTGATGCTTGGCTTGACGCACGACGTGCTCTGATTGGTCCATGTACTCTGATTGGGTTCTTGTGCGAATGTATAGGGGGTTGTGCGCACGCACACGTCTCAGAACTATTCTCCTTTAATTCCTCATGTTTCCTCCACTTTGCATGCTCTCCTTCCATTTTCTCCTACACATTCCTACCTTATACACCTGAAATCACTCACAAACAACATCAAGGTATTGAATGGATGGCAAATGGAATAAAAATATATCAAATAGAGCATAAAAGAGCATGTTTTCACAATCAAGCACAATTTGGAAGGAAAGATCAAAAGTATGCTATTCAAGGGAATAAGTGCAAGTTTATGTGATGAAATCTATTCAATTCTAGCAAAAATTTATCATCAATTATGGATTCATCAATTCCCCCACACTTAAACACTAGCATGTCCTCATGCTAAACACATTCAAAGGAGATAGATGAAAGGGAATAACGACTTATTTTATAAACTACTTAGATGTATGTAACAATCCTAAGCTAATCACCTACATGCGCTACAATAAGAGTTGGTGGAAACAACCATGAAATTCCAATCCATCACAAGAAATTTTTAGGGCTAATGCAAAGAGTGTTGAAGAACTGAAGATTGATGGTTTAGAAGTTATAAAAATTTTCGTTGCAAGTATAGTTTCTAAACAAAGCAATCAACCTTTCTTACAAACATTTGGTTATCACAAGTAACAAACCCAATAAAATTTATAAACCGAAATATTCAAACCTCGGATCGTCTTCTCAAGGAATTGCAGGGAGGTGTGTTTTACTATTGGTTATGGAAAACAGTATTTTTGGGTTTTGAAAAAGTTTTGAACAGGAGAAATGGATTGTAGAAATTAATAAATAAATAACGAAGAAATCTCTTGGCAAGGTATGAAAACTGGAAGTCCTATCCTAGTTATCCTTATCAATGGTGATGAGAATTATATTTCTGCTACCACTAAGTCAACCTCTAACTATGAAGGTCAGTTAAGTGGATAAATTAATTTAACACCTAAAGTCCTAGTCAACTCCTTAAGGAAAGACTAGAGTTATAGGAATCTAAATTAATCAGCAAGAATAACAATTATCAATCACGATGAGATTGATAACTCAAGAGTTACCAATTAATCAACCAGAACCAAGAATATGGAAAGCTAAATCAAAACATAAATATCTGGAATACTTTAAATTATATTGAATGGAGATGTCAATTCTAACATGGAAAAGTTCATAAGCCAATTAGGGAACATAAATCAAATACACATAAAAGCTTCAGAGTAAACAAAAATAGAAGATAAACATAAATTATTGAACCTGGTACGAAGAAGTAATCCTAATGACTAAAAGAAATCCTAATCCTAAAACCTAAGAGAGATGAGAGAACCTCTCTCTCTAAAAACTACATCTAAAACCTAAAATTGTGAGTAATTCTGCATATCGCGCACGTCACGCGGCCGCGTCGTCCACGCGTTCGCGTCACCCAGCGTTTTTTGTACCACGCGTGCGCGTTGTCCACGCATTCGCGTCGTTCATGGAGCTTCTAATCCGCGTGGTTGCGTCAGGCACGCAAGCGCATCACTGTGACTTTTTCCATTTCACGCGGTCGCGTGATCCATGCGACCGCATGACTTCTCGCTGGTCATCTCCTCAATTCCTTGTGTTCCTTCCACTTTTGCACGCTTCCTCTTCATTCCTTACGCCATTCCTGCCCTATGAAGCCTGAAACACTTAGCACACAGATCACGGCATTGAATGGTACGAAGAAAAATAAAAACATACAACTAAAAGGTCTTTAGGAAGCAAGTTTTTAATCATAGAATATTTTTAGGAAGGAATTATAAATACATGCAAATCATATGAATAAGTGGGCAAAGACTTGATAAAACCACACAATTAAATACAATATGAATCATAAAATTGTGGTTTATCAACTTCTCCACACTTAAACATTAGCATGTCCTCATGCTAAGCTCAAGAGAAGCTAGAAAGGAGTGAAGACAGAATGGTAGGATGTGTGAAATGCAACCTATCTATATGAATGTGACTAAATGCAAAATGTTTCTACCTACTTGGTCAAGGTAAATAAATCTTTTAAGAACAGGCATGAACTGGATTTCACTAATTCAAATCATAAAAATGAAGTACAAATAACTTGCAAGAAGAAGATAGCTCATGAAAGCAGGGAGCATATAATTAAGCACTGAACCTTTAATGGTAGTGTATATCATTCTAACTCTCAAGTGTCTAGGGTCAATTCTCTCAATTCTCTACTAATCTTGCTTTCTATAGCTTGTTTTTCATCTAACAATCAGCAAAAAATTTAATGCACCAATACACAAATCAAGAGGTCTTTTAAAGATTGTAATGGGGTTAGGGTCAAGGTAGGATTGTATTTGGCCAAGTGGACTAAAATCTAAATCCTTAATTAACATAAACTTTCCACCTAACTTAGAACAATCCATATAATATAAAATCAATAACTACCCATTAACTGCGTTTACTACATATTTATGCATTCCAAGTTTTTAGTACAGACATATGCATTGCTATTGCCATTTACTTTGGGGCATTTTGTCCCCTTTTTATTTTTCTGCTCTTTTTTTTCTTTTCTTGTTTTTTTTTTTCTTTTTTTTTTTTCAATGCATATGATGAAGGTATTGAATGCATAAACATGTTCTTAACATTTTTCACATTTTCACACAAAGTCTAACATACTCAATTCCCAAACCAAACGTTTCCAAACCCACTTTCCCCACACTTAATTCATGAGCACTCTCACTAGTCTAAGCTAATCAAGGATTCAAATTAAGGATATTATTATTTTCCGCTTAGAGTTAGTGATGAGCTAAAGTAAAGATCAAAGGGTAAAATAGGCTCAACATTGGTTTGCAAAGGATAATAAAAGGTAAGGCCATATGGGTATGTAAGCTCAGTGAAACAAGGCCTCAATCATATAAGTGCATGCATACATCAAATAATAGAAATATAGAATTAAGCAAGACAACGATCACAATTTTAGAGAGAAAAACACACACTAAAAATAAAATATTGGTTGGTAAAATGCAACCAATCAAGTAGGCTCAAAATCTCCCTGGTTTTGTGTGTTCGAGCTCTAAATCATGTTCCAATATAATATTTCTTCAAACAAGTTTTAATAAAAGTTTAATTCAAATTAGTGAAATGCTATAGAGAGTTTTCTTGAAAAAGAGAATATTACTTTAACCAAGTAATGGTAATATATGCACAAATCAAACAAACATGCAAATGCATGAACTAATTTAAACGTTGGTGTTGAAACATGAAGGTACTAACCCACGGAGATCGGTATCGACCCATTTTGACGATCGGATTTCCTGTCGGTAAATAATTTATAAAAATATAATCGCGTTGTAAGTATAGCTTCTAAACCAACAGAAAATCCTTTTGTACAAACGTTTGGTTGTCACAAGTAACAAACCCAATAAAATTTATAAACCGAAGTATTCAAACCTCGGGTCGTCTTCTCAAGAAATTGCAGGGAGGTGTGTTTTACTATTGGTTATGGAAAACTGTGTTTTTGGGTTTTGAAAAAGTTTTGAACAGGAGAAATGGATTGTAGAAGTTGATAAATAAATAACGAAGAAATCTCTTGGCAAGGTATGAAAACTGGAAGTCTTATCCTAGTTATCCTTATCAATGGTGATGAGAATTATATTTCTGCTACCACTAAGTCAACCTCTAACTATGAAGGTCAGTTAAGTGGATAAATTAATTTAACACTTAAAGTCCTAGTCAACTCCTTAAGGAAAGACTAGAGTTATAGGAATCTAAATTAATTAGCAAGAATAACAATTATCAATCACGATGAGTTTGATAACTCAAGAGTTACCAATTAATCAACATGAACCAAGAATATGAAAAGCTAAATCAAAAACATAAATGTCTGGAATACCTTAAATTATATTGAATGGAGATGTCAATTCTAACATGGAAAAGTTCATAAGTCAATTGGGCAACATAAATCAAATACAAATAAAAGCTTCAAAGTAAACAAAAAAAGAAGAGAAACATAAATTATTGAACCTGGTACGAAGAAGCAATCCTAATGACTAAAAGAAATCCTAATCCTAAAACCTAAGAGAGAGGAGAGAACCTCTCTCTCTAAAAACTACATCTAAAACCTAAAATTGTGAATAATCATTCAATTATTTATTCTGCTCCACTCCCAGCCTCTAATCTGTGTTTTCTGGGCCGAGAACTTGGTTGAAATGTGGCCCAGAATATGTGCCAGTGACTTCTGTACTTCTGCAGATCACGCACGCCACGCGGCTGCGTCGTCCATGCATTCGCGTCACTCAGCGTTTTTCGTACCACGCATGCACGTCGTCCACACATTCGCGTCGTTTGTGCAGCTTCTAATCTACGCGGTCGCGTCAGGCACGCGAGCGCGTCACTGTGATTTTTTCCATTTCGCGAAGTAACGTGAGCCATGCGACCGCGTGACTTCTCGCTGGTCATCTCCTCAATTCCTTGTGTTCCTTCCACTTTTGCACGCTTCCTCTTCATTCGTTACACCATTCCTGCCCTATGAAGCCTGAAACACTTAGCACACAGATCACGGCATTGAATGGTACGAAGGAAAATAAAAACATACAACTAAAATGTCTTTAGGAAGCAAGTTTTTAATCATAGAATATTTTTAGAAGGAATTATAAATACATGCAAATCATATGAATAAGTGGGCAAAGACTTGATAAAACCACACAATTAAATACAATATGAATCATAAAATTGTGGTTTATCAACTTCTCCACACTTAAACATTAGCATGCCCTCATGCTAAGCTCAAGAGAAGCTATAAAGGAGTGAAGACAGAATGGTAGGATGTGTGAAATGCAACCTATCTATATGAATGTGACTAAATGAAAAATGTTTCTACCTACTTGGTCAAGGTAAATAAATCTTTCAAGAACAGCCATGAACTGGATTTCACTAATTCAAATCATAAAAATGATGTACGAATAACTTGCAAGAAGAAGATAGCTCATGAAAGCAGGGAACATAGAATTAAGCACTGAACCTTTAATGGTAGTGTATATCATTCTAACTCTCAAGTGTCTAGGGTCAATTCTCCCAATTCTCTACTAATCTTGCTTTCTATAGCTTGTTTTTCATCTAACAATCAGCAAAAAATTTAATGCAGCAATACACAAATCAAGAGGTCTTTTAATGGTTGTAATGGGGTTAGGGTCAAGGTAGGATTGTATTTGGCCAAGTGGACTAAAATCTAAATCCTTAATTAACATAAACTTTCCACCTAACTTAGAACAATCCATATAATATAAAATCAATAACTACCCATTAATTGCGTTTACTACATATTTATGCATTCCAAGTTTTTAGTACAGTACATATGCATTGCTATTGCTATTTACTTTGGGGCATTTTGTCCCCTTTTTATTTTTCTACTCTTTTTTTTCTTTTCTTGTTTCTTTTTTTCTTTTTTTTTTCAATGGATATGATGAAGGTATTGAATGCGTAAACATGTTCTTAACATTTTTCACATTTTCACACAAAGTCTAATATACTCAATTCCCAAACAAAAAGTTTTCAAACCCACTTTCCCCACACTTAATTCATGAGCACTCTCACTAGTCTAAGCTAATCAAGGATTCAAATTAAGGATATTATTGTTTTTCGCTTAGATTTAGTGATGAGCTAAAATAAAGAACAAGGGGTAAAATAGGCTCAACATTGGTTTGCAAAGGATAATAAAAGGTAAGGTCATATGGGTATGTAAGCTCAGTGAAACAAGGCCTCAATCATATAAGTGCATGCATACATCAAATAATAGAAATATAGAATTAAGCAAGACAAAGATCACAATTTTAGAGAGAAAAACACACACTAAAAATAAAATATTGGTTGGTAAAATGTAACCAATCAAGTAGGCTCAAAATCTCCCTGGTTTTGTGTGTTCGAGCTCTAAATCATGTTCCAATATAATATTTCTTCAAACAAGTTTTAATAAAAGTTTAATTCAAATTAGTGAAATGCTATAGAGAGTTTTCTTGAAAAAGAGAATATTACTTCAACCAAGTAATGGTAATATATGCACAAAATCAAGCAAACATGCAAATGCATGAACTAATTTAAACGTTGGTGTTGAAACATGAAGGTACTAACCCACGGAGATCGGTATCGACCCATTTTGACGATCGGATTTCCTGTCGGTAAATAATTTATAAAAATATAATCGCGTTGTAAGTATAGCTTCTAAACCAACAGAAAATCCTTTCGTACAAACGTTTGGTTGTCACAAGTAACAAACCAAATAAAATTTATAAACTGAAGTATTCAAACCTCGGGTCGTCTTCTCAAAAAATTGCAGGGAGGTGTGTTTTACTATTGGTTATGGAAAACAGTGTTTTTGGGTTTTGAAAAAGTTTTGAACAGGAGAAATGGATTGTAGAAGTTGATAAATAAATAACGAAGAAATCTCTTGGCAAGGTATGAAAACTGGAAGTCTTATCCTATTTATCCTTATCAATGGTGATGAGAATTATATTTCTGCTACCACTAAGTCAACCTCTAACTATGAAGGTCAGTTAAGTGGATAAATTAATTTAACACTTAAAGTCCTAGTCAACTCCTTAAGGAAAGACTAGAGTTATAGGAATCTAAATTAATTAGCAAGAATAACAATTATCAATCACGATGAGTTTGATAACTCAAGAGTTACCAATTAATCAACCAGAACCAAGAATATGAAAAGCTAAATCAAAAACATAAATGTCTGGAATACCTTAAATTATATTGAATGGAGATGTCAATTCTAACATGGAAAAGTTCATAAGTCAATTGGGCAACATAAATCAAATACAAATAAAAGCTTCAAAGTAAACAAAAAAAGAAGAGAAACATAATTTATTGAACCTGGTACGAAGAAGCAATCCTAATGACTAAAAAAAATCCTAATCCTAAAACCTAAGAGAGAGGAGAGAACCACTCTCTCTAAAAACTACATCTAAAACCTAAAATTGTGAGTAATCATTCAATTATTTATTCTGCTCCACTCCCAGCCTCTAATCTGTGTTTTCTGGGCCGAGAACTGGGTTGAAATGTTGCCCACAATATGTGCCAGCGAGTTCTATAATTCTGCAGATCATGCACGTCACACGGCCGCGTCATCCATGTGTTCGCGTCACTCAGTGTTTTTCGTACCACGCATGCGCGTCGTCCACACATTTGCGTCGTTTGTGCAGCTTCTAATCTGCGCGGTCGCGTCAGGCACGCGAGCGTGTCACTGTGATTTTTTCCATTTCGCGTAGTCTCCTGAGCCATGCAACCGCGTGACTTCTCGCTGGTCATCTCCTCAATTCCTTGTGTTCCTTCCACTTTTGCACGCTTCCTCTTCATTCCTTACGCCATTCCTGCCCTAAGAAGCCTGAAACACTTAGCACACAGATCACGGCATCAAATGGTACGAAGGAAAATAAAAACATACAACTAAAAGGTCTTTAGGAAGCAACTTTTCAATCATAGAATATTTTTAGGAAGGAATTGTAAATACATGCAAATCATATGAATAAGTGGGCGAAGACTTGATAAAACCACACAATTAAATACAATATGAATCATAAAATAGTGGTTTATCAACCTCCCCACACTTAAACATTAGCATGTCCTCATGCTAAGCTCTAGAGAAGCTATAAAGGAGTGAAGACAGAATGGTAGGATGTGTAAAATGCAACCTATCTATATAAATGTGACTAAATGCAAAATGTTTCTACCTACTTGGTCAAGGTAAATAAATCTTTCAAGAACAGGCATGAACTGGATTTTACTAATTCAAATCATAAAAATGAAGTACAAATAACTTGCAAGAAGAAGATAGCTCATGAAAGCAGGGAATATAGAATTAAGCACTGAACCCTTAATGGTAGTGTATATCATTCTAACTCTCAAGTGTCTAGGGTCAATTCTCTCAATTCTGTACTAATCTTGCCTTCTATAGCTTGCTTTTCATCTAACAATCAACAAAAAAATTAATGCACCAATACACAAATCAAGAGGTCTTTTAAGGGTTGTAATGGGGTTAGGGTCAAGGTAGGATTGTACTTGGCCAAGTGGACTAAAATTGGAATCCTGAATTAACATAAACTTTGCACCTAACTTAGGACAATCCATGTAATATAAAATCAATAACTACCCATTAACTGCGTTTACTACATATTTATGCATTCCAAGTTTTTAGTACAGTACATATGCATTGCTATTGCCATTTACTTTGGGGCATTTTGTCCTCTTTTTATTTTTCTGCTCTTTTTTTTCTTTTCTTGTTTCATTTTTTTCCTTTTTTTTCATTGCATATGATTAAGGTATTGAATGCATAAACATGTTCTTAACATTTTTCACATTTTTGCACAAAGTCTAACATACTCATTTCCCAAACCAAACGTTTCCAAACCCACTTTCCCCACACTTAATTCATGAGCACTCTCACTAGTCTAAGCTAATCAAGGATTCAAATTAAGGACATTATTATTTTCCGCTTAGAGTTAGTGATGAGCTAAAGTAAAGAACAAGGGGTAAAATAGGCTCAACATTGGTTTGCAAAGGATACTAAAAGGTAAGGGCTTATGGGTATGTAAGCTCAGTGAAACAAGGCCTCAATCATATAAGTGCATGCATACATCAAATAATGGAAATATAGAATTAAGCAAGACAAAGATCACAATTTTAGAGAGAAAAACACACACCAAAAATAAAATATTGGTTGGTAAAATGCAACCAATCAAGTAGGCTCAAAATCTCCCTGGTTTTGTGTGTTCGAGCTCTAAATCATGTTCTAATATAATATTTCTTCAAACAAGTTTTAATAAAAGTTTAATTCAATTTAGTAAAATGCTATAGAGAGTTTTCTTGAAAAAGAGAATATTAGTTCAACCAAGTAATGGTAATATATGCACAAAATCAAACAAACATGCGAATGCAACAACTAATTTAAACGTTGGTGTTGAGACAGGAAGGTACTAACCCACGGAGATTGGTATCGACCTCCCCACACTTAAAGAGTGCACCGTCCTCGGTGCATGCTAAGATATACAAGTGGAAGGGCTATTCTAACTGATGCCTTTCTCTATAGATTGTGCAGATTTGACTTGCTTGTCTCCCCATTAAGAAGATTTTTCTCTCTCTTTATGGTGGCCATCCTGAAAGAAGAGAAAAAGGAAGGAACGTAACCCAAGAATAAAGATAAGAACATAGATAAAATATGGGTGTCAATGCCAAATAATAAATGTCTCAATTACATGGGAGTTACAACATGCAAGTGAGAAAATAGTGGAAGCAAATGGCATATCAATAGTGCACAAGTTGCAACAGTGGGGAAGAGAGTGTGGGTAATGCAAGAAAGTGTAAGTGCCTATCAATGTAAAAGGAATATCAGTATTATAAAAATTAGCATTGACTTATGAATAATAATACCCAATTAGAATAAAACAAGTCATGAAGCACCAGAATAATTCAAGAAAAGATGAAATAGTTGAATAAGAGAATTTTAACACCAAAAAAAAGAAAGAAAGAAAGGAGGAAGAAAGAAATAAGAAGGGAAAGAAAAGATTTAGATATGGGGAAGAAAAAGATAAGATATTTGGCTAATTTGGATAAACTGTGCGCCGCTGCTGACGCGGACGCGTAAGTGACGTGTTCGCGTGGATAGCGCTTCAATGAATTGACGCAGACGCATCATCTATGTGGTCACGTGGATCAATTTGTGCCATTTGCACGAGGGCAGCCTTGCGGTCGCGCAACTCTCTATTTGAAACTCATATTGCCAAATCTTTGGGTGACGCGGTCGCGTGGTTAACGCGATCGCATGGATGGCCTAAATCTGAAAACGGCGCGGACGCGTGGGGCACGCGTACGTGTGGCAGGGCTTGTGCTTCTAGCACGAGTCCAGCCCAATTCTAGCTCAACTTTCGGCCATACGCCCGTTTTTACGTCGATTTTGAGGCACGCGTTCGCGTGGGTGACGCGGACGCGTGGGAGGCATTTTTCCCACATAACGCAGACGCGTCAGCGACGCGGTCGCGTGGACCAATTTGTGCCAAAGGCACACCTCCCGCCGCACTTTCGGATGACTCTCTGTTCAGTTTTCTTTTCTTCCGAATGCACTTGTGACGCGGACGCGTCAGCGACGCTTACGCGTCGCGTGCATGATTTTTTTGTTATTTTTTTATTATTTATAATGCAGTATGCGGAATGCAATGCTTAATATGAATGCTATGCATCATTCTAGGTTCAATCAAAACTCAAAAACAAACAAAATAGACTAGAATTAAAACTGAAAAAGGAACGATCATACCATGGTGGGTTGTCTCCCACCTAGCACTTTTAGTTAAAGTCCTTAAGTTGGACATTTGGCGAGCTCCTTGTTACGGTGGCTTGTGCTTGTATTCATCTAAGAATCTCCACCAGTGTTTGGAATGCCAGCATCCTTCGGGGTCCCAAACAAGGTATGTAAAGCCCTTAGGTGAATACAAACAGGCTTCAAGGTTCTCGGGGTGTTGAATGTCAGAATATATTCCAGGATCCCAAACTTTAACTTTACACCCGTCTTTGTTTTGATCTATATTTTTCTAGCTGGGTGATAAGTAATCTGAATTCCCACTGCAGTGACCAAACAGCTTCCGATATCCTTTCAATCGAGCTTGACACCAATCCTTGCACCTCGAATTGAAGTGTGAAACCTCATTGAATCTTGCATACTAGCGCTGAGTGAGAGTTATTTCCCTTTTGCTCTTAAAGCCGCAAAGAGCTCTAAGCTGGCCATCTGTTTCAAGCAAACCATATTCAAGTGGAAAAGTAAAGATGAAAGTCAAGAATTTTATCCAGTTGAAGTCTGTATTGGGTGGTAATGGCCTTGGGATAGGTGTTTCCAGTGGTTCTGCAAGCTTTACTCCCTTGTGGTCTTCTGTGAATTCCACCACTTCTTTGCAAACTTCTGCAACTTCAACTATATCTTGATCAAAGTCTTCGATATCTTCCTCATCACTTGAGTCATAATTGGGAGGTTGAGAAAAGTCTACCTCTGCATCATCTTCGTATTCACTTGGGGAAGATTCTTCTATCTCAAAGAATTCACTTGCGGATGCAAGTTCATTACTAGGGGAGCTTGACTTGTGATCATCATCATCAAGGAAACATGCGTCTTGGGTTACTCCATCCAATTCCTCATAGGATACCTGCTTTGGGGGTTGTGCACTATCCTCCTTAGCATCAATTGTAACGTCTTCGATGGAATTCTCCACAACTCTGGATTCTGGCGGAGGTTCGGCATCTCTTAAATCTTCAACCAACTCTTCTTTTTCTACAATGACAGCTTCCTCTACTTGTTCTAGCACGAAGTTATGCTCTACACTGTCCACTGGAGTTTCTAGTGTCTCCTTCATGCTACGTTCTTCATTGGATTCTCCACATGAAGCCATGGGGGTTTGTTGAGTGTACGAACGTTTGGAAGATAATTGATTTATTGCTTGCTCTAGTTGATAAAGGGTTGCATGAAATTGGTCTAATGATTCTTCGAAGCAAACCTGTGATTCTTGGCTTGATGGGTATGAACATGGTGCATAAGGGAGTGGTGGTTCTTGGGAGTAATTGGATTGGCGTTGGGGCGGGTAAGGGTCATATGATGGCGAATGGCAAAAAGAAGCTTGTGAGTATGGTGGTTCAAAGCTATGTTGAGAGGATGGTCTCTGAGCATAGGGTGGGGCTTGTTGGTAGCTACAAGGGTTTCCACCAAATCTATCAGTTCGGTATGCATTGTAGAATGGTCTCTGTTCATGATATCTTGGAAGGTGTTGTTGCCTCAAAGGTTGATCATATCCTCTTGGCTCCATCCATCTTTGATTGCTTAGACCTTGATGCATAGTCCTATTATAGCTTCCATTCCTTTCAACAAAAGTAGAACCAAAGTCAAAGTGAGAGGGGTGAGAATTCATAGTAGTTATTAGAAATAAGAAGGGAAAACAAAAACAAATAAACAAGTAAAAGAAAAATATTTACAATAACCAATAATAAGGCACACATTTGCAATTCCTCGGCAATGGCGCTATTTTGAAGAACTGAAGATTGATGGTTTAGAAGTTATAATAAATTCTTGTTGCAAGTATAGTTTCTAAACCAAGCAATCAACCTTTCTTACAAACGTTTGGTTGTCACAAGTAACAAACCGAATAAAATTCATTAACCGAAGTATTCAAACCTCGAGTCGTCTTCTCAAGGAATTATAGGGAGGTGTATTTTACTATCAGTTATGGAAAATAGTGTTTTTGGGTTTTGAAAAAGTTTTGAACAGGAGAAATGGATTGTAGAAATTAATAAATAAATAACGAAGAAATCTCTTGGCAAGGTATGAAACCTGGAAGTCCTATCCTAGTTATCCTTATCAATGGTGATGAGAATTATATTTCTACTACCACTAAGTCAACCTCAAACTATGAAGGTTAGTTAAGTGGATAAATTAATTTAACACCTAAAGTCCTAGTCAACTCCTTAAGGAAAGACTAGAGTTATAGGAATCTAAATTAATCAGTAAGAATAACAATTATCAATCACGATGAGTTTGATAACTCAAGAGTTACCAATTAATCAACCAGAACCAAGAATATGGAAAGCTAAATAAAAAACATAAATATCTGAAATACCTCAAATTATATTGAATGGAGATGTCAATTCTAACATGGAAAAGTTCATAAGCCAATTGGGCAACATAGATCACGACATCGAATGGTACGAAGGAAAATAAAAACATACAACTAAAAGGTCTTTAGGAAGCAAGTTTTCAATCATAGAATATTTTTAGGAAGGAATTATAAATACATGCAAATCATTTGAATAAGTAGGCGAAGACTTGACAAAACCACACAATTAAATACAATATGAATCATAAAATAGTGGTTTATCAAGTGCATTCACTAAGATCAAAGTCCAAAGAATTGTATGTACTCAATTCGCTCAGTGTTTAGGGTTTAACCACTCAATTCTCCTTTTTTTATGCTTTTCAAAGATTTGTAAGTCATCCAACAATCGACTAGTATTTAATGCATGAATAACAATTATCATGAGGTCTTTAGAGGGATGTAATGGGGCTAGGGTTTAGGTAGGATAAGATATGGTCAAGTGGACTTAAGGAATTGGTTCTTTGATTAGCTTAAATGTCCACCTAATCTTAGATCACCTATATACACATATTAGCATACCCTATTTACCCATTTTCTTTTCTCTTCTCTTTTTTTTTCTAACTCACCTCACTTATGCATTTTCTTTTCAAACATGGCATATGCATCCTTTATTTAGCTCTTTATTTCATACTTTGTTATGCACAAGGTTTTTTTTTAAATTGAACTATGAATGCATATGTCTTCATTAGTGAAATGCATGAGCTTTACTTAATTGCCAAAACTTTTTTTTTTTGAATTAATGCTTCTATCACCCATGTGTTCCCAGGTTCCCCCCACACTTAGAATTTACACACTAATCCACCCAAGCTAATCAAAAAGTAATTTAAGGACATCAATAGCTTTTTGCTTAAGGGAAGCAATGTGCTATTATCAGAACAAATGGGATTCATAGGCTCAAAGGGGGTTCACAAAGGTGCATGCAAGGGTTGGCCATATAGGTTAGTGAGGTTATCATCAAACATGGCCTCAATCATGCTAAATGCATTCAAACACAAATACAGGACATAAGGAATCATGCAAATCAATGATCACAATAAAAAAGGAGTAATAACCACACAAGAACAACATTATGGTTGAAAAGTGCAACCATCTATTACGGCTCAAAACTCACAACGTATGTTGTTTGAGCTTTTTCCCATGTTCTACAAACAGATTACTTCAAGCAAGTCAGAAAACACCACATTTCTTCAATTCAATCCATGGTACGTGGTGCACGGAATTGTGATACACAACTCCGATACAACTAACCAGCAAGTGCACTGGGTTGTCCAGGTAATACCTTACGTGAGTAAGGGTCGATCCCATGGAGATTGTTGGCTTGAAGCAAGCTATGGTCATTCTGTAAATCTCAATCGGGCAGATTCAGAATGTTATGAGAGTTTAGATAATTAAAAGATAAATAAAACATAAAATAAGATAGGGATACTTATGCAATTTATTGGTGGGAATTTCAGATAAGCGTATGGAAATGCTTTGTTGCTCCTGAACTTCTGCTTTCCTATTGCCTTCATCCAATTATTCATACTCCTTTTCATGGCAAGCTGTATGTTGGGGATCACCGTTGTCAATGGCTACCGTCCGTCCTCTCTGTGAAAATGGTCCGGCTACGGGTTACATATGGCTAATCATCTGTCGGTTCTCACTTGTGTTGGAATAAGATCCAAAGATCCTTTTGCGCACTGTCAC
Source organism: Arachis hypogaea (assembly GCF_003086295.3). NCBI lineage: Eukaryota > Viridiplantae > Streptophyta > Magnoliopsida > Fabales > Fabaceae > Arachis > Arachis hypogaea. Next base: position 33,445,408 of record NC_092045.1, on the reverse strand, counting down.
TGCGCCCAATAGTCATGAGTTTGAAGCTCGTCACAGTCATCCCATCCCAGATCCTACTCGGAATACCACAAACAAGGTTTAGACTTTCCTGATCTCAAGAATACTGCCAATTGGTTCTAGCTTATACCACGAAGACTCTAATTTCACGAAATTGAAAGGCTCTGTTGTCAGGAGAGGCAATTATGCGTCGTGAACCAGGAACCCAAGAGATACACACTCAAGCTCTCGCAGATAGAACGAAAGTGGTTGTCAGGCACGCGTCCATAAGGGGGGTGATGATGAATGTCACGGATCATCACATCTATCAGGTTGAAGTACGAGTGAATATCTTAGAATAAGAATAAGCGTGAATTGAATAGAAAAACAATAGTACTTTGCATTGATTCATGAGGAACAGCAGAGCTCAACACCTTAATCTTTGAGGTGTAGAAACTTCACCGTTGAAAATACAAAAGTGATGAAGGTCCAGGCATGGCCGAATGGCCAGCCCCCAAAATGTGATCAAGAGATCAAAAGTGATCCAAAGATAGTCTCAAAAATGATCTAAAGATATAAATACAATAGTAAAAAGTCCTATTTATACTAAACTAGTTACTAGGGTTTACAGAAATAAGTAGATAGTGCAGAAATCCACTTCCGGGGCCCAATTGGTGTGTTATTGGGCTGAGCATTGAAGCTTTCATGTGCATAGGCTTTCCTTGGCGTTTTACTCTAGCTTTGGTGCCAGTTCTGGCATTTTACGCTAGAAAAAGGGTCTTTGACCGGCATTTAGACGCCAGTTCGAGCCATCAAATCTTGAGCAAAGTATGGAATATTATACATTCCTGGAAAGCCCAAGATGTCTACTTTCCAACGCAATTAAGAGCGCGCCGATTGGGCTTCTGTAGCTCTAGAAAATCCATTTCGTGTACAGGAGGGTTAGAATCCAACAGCATCTGCAGTCCTTTTTCAGCCTCTGAATCAGATTTTTGCTCAGATCCCTCAATTTCAGCTAGAAAATATCTGAAATCCCAGAAAAACACACAAACTAATAGTAAAGTCAAGAAATATGAATTTTGCATAAAAACTAATAAAAATATAATAAAAACTAACTAAAATATACTAGAAACTATGTAAAAACAATGTCAAAAAGCGTATAAATTATCCGCTCATCACAATACCAAACTTAAATTGTTTCTTGTCCCCAAGCAACTAAAAATAAAATAAGATAAGAATAAGAGAATATACTATAAATCCCAAAATATCAATGAAGCTTAGTTCCAATTAGATGAGCGGGGCTAGTAGCTTTTTGCTTCTAAATAGTTTCGGCATCTCACTTTTTCCTGTGAAGTTCAGAATGATTGGCATCTATAGGAACTTAGAATTAAGATAGTGCTATTGACTCTCCTAGTTTAGTATGTTGATTCTGAACACAACTACTTTATGAGTCTTGGTCGTGGCCCTAAGAACTTTGTTTTCCAGTATTACCACCGGATACATAAATGCCACAGACACATAACTGGGTGAACCTTTTTACATTATGACTCAGCTTTGCTAAAGTCCCCAGTTAGAGGTGTCCAGAGTTCTTGAGCACACTCTTTTTGCTTTGGATCACGACTTTGACCACTCAGTTTCAAGCTTTTCACTTGGACCTTCATGCCACAAGCACATGGTTAGGGACAGCTTAATTTAGCCGCTTAGGCCAGGATTTTGTTCCTTTGGGCCCTCCTATCCATTAATGCTCAAAGCCTTGGATCTTTTTTACCCTTGCCTTTTGGTTTTAAGGGCTATTGGCTTTTTCTGCTTACTTTTTCTTTTTTTTTTCTTTTTTCTTTTAATTTTTGCCACTTTTTTTTTGCAAGCTTTGTTATTCACTGCTTTTTCTTGCTTCAAGAATCAATTTTATGATTTTTCAGATCATCAATAACATTTCTCTTTTTTTTTCATCATTCTTTCAAGAGCCAACAAATTTAACATTCATAAACTTCACTATCAAAAATATGCACTGTTCAAGCATTCATTCAGAAAATAAAAAGTATTGCCATCACATCAAAATAATTAAACTAATTTCAAGATAAAATTTGAAATTCATGTACTTCATGTTCTTTTGTAATTAGGAACATTTTTCATTTAAGAAAGGTGAATGATTCATGGAATTATTCATAGCTTTAAGACATAGACACTAGACACTAATGATCATGTAATGAAGCTAAAACATAGTCAAATATAAAGCATAAAAATCAAAAAATAGAAAAATAAGAACAAGGAAATTAAAGAACGGGTCCACCTTAGTGATGGCAGCTAGTTCTTCCTCTTGAAGATCTTATGGAGTGCTTGAGCTTCTCAATGTCTCTTCCTTGCCTTTGTTGCTCTTCCCTCATGGATCTTTGGTGCTCCATCCTTAGTTGCTCCATGTTAGAACTCAAATCTCCTAAGGAGGTGTTGAGTTTCTCCCAATAGTTGTGTGGAGGAAAATGCATCCCTTGAGGTATCTCAGGGATTTCTTGATGAGGAACTTTCTCATGTGCTTGTTGAGGTCCATGAGTGGGCTCTCTTGTTTGCTCCATCCTCTTTTTGGTGATGGGCTTTTGAGATGAATCTTTCCATCTCCCATGACTCGGAGGTGAAAGCAATTTCCTTCCCTTTCCTCTTCCTTAAGGTTTCTCCAGCCTTAGGTGCCATTAATGGTTATAGAAAAACAAAAAAGCAAGGCTTTTTCCACTCCAAACTTAAAAGGTTTGCTCGTCCTCGAGCAAAAGAAGAAAGAAAAGAGGAGAAGAAGAAGAAATAGAGGAGATAGAAGTGTGTGAAGGGTTCGGCCAAGGGGGTTTTAGTGGGTTAAGATGTGTGAAATTGAAGGTTTTAAGGAGGGCTATATCTAGCGAAAGAGAGGGGTGGGTGGCCGAATGGAAGTGGGTCAGTTTGGGAGGGAAATGGTTTGAATTTGAATGGTAAGGTAGGTAGGGTTTGATGGTGGGATTTTTGGGGAAGAGTGGATGGATGTGAGTGGTGAAGAGATTGTGGGGAAGAGGGTAGGATTTGATAGGTGAATAGTGGTTTGGGAAGAGTGTTATAGAAAGGTGTGAAGAGGAGAGATAGTGAGTTGAGGTAGGTGGGGATCCTGTGGGGTCCATAGATCCTGAGGTGTCAAGGATTTTGCATCCCTGCACCTTGCTGGCATTAAATGCCCCTCTGTGTGCCTTTCTGGCGTTTAAATGCCAGGTTGCTGCCCTTTTCTGGCGTTTAAACGCCAGTCTGCTGCCTTTTCTGGCATTTAAACGCCCATTTTAATACCTTTACTGGCATTTAAATGCCAGACTGCTGCCCATTTTTGGCGTTTAAACGCCCAGAATGGTGCCAGGCTGGGCGTTGAACGCCCATTTTGGTATCCTAACGCCAGTAAGCTCGTCCTTCAGGGTGTGCCATTTTTTATGCTGTTTTTTATTTTTCTTTAATTTTTGCAGTTATTTTTGTGACTCCACATGATCATGATCCTAAAGAAAACATAAATAACATAGATAAATAATATAAAATTGGGTTGCCTCCCAATAAGCACTTCTTTAATGTCAATAGCTTGACAGTGAGCTCTTTTCAGAGCTTTACAGATGCTCAGAGCATGATTGTGGCCTCCAACACCAAACTTAGAGTTTGAGTGTGGGGGCTCTGTCTGACTCTGTTTTAAGAGAAGCTTTTCATGCTTCTTCTCCATGTTTACAAAAGAAGATCCTTGAGCCTTAAATATAAGGTAGTCCTCATTCAATTGAAGGACTAACTCTCCTCTGTCCACATTAATCACAGCCCTTGCTGTGGCTAGGAAGGGTCTTCCAAGGATGATGGATTCATCCTCATCCTTCCCAATGTCTAGGATTATGAAGTCAGCAGGGATGTAAAGGCCTTCAACCTTCACTAGGACATCCTCTACAAGTCCATAAGCTTTTTTCATTACTTTGTCTGCCATCTCTAGTGAGATTATTGTAGCTTGTACCTCAAAGATCCCTAGTTTCTCCATTACAAAGAGTGGCATGAGGTTGATACCTGACCCCATGTCACACAGAGCCTTTTCAATGGTCATGGTGCCTATGGTGCAAGGTATTAAGAACTTTCCAGGATCCAGTTTCTTTTGAGGCAATGTCTGCTGAATCCATGTATTAAGTTTATTGATGAGCAATGGAGGTTCATCCTCCCAAGTCTCATTACCAAATAACTTGGCATTCAGCTTCATGATTGCTCCTAGATATTGAGCAATTTTCTCTTCAATAGTAACTTCATCTTCTTCAGAAGAAGAATATTCTTCAGAGCTCATGAATGGTAATAAGAAGCACAGTGGAATCTCTATGGTCTTTGTATGAGCCTCAGATTCCTTTGGTTCCCCATTAGGGAATTTCTTATTGATCAGTGGACGTCCATTAAGGTCTTCCTCAATGGAAATCACGCCATCTTCCTCCTCTATAGGTTCGGCCATTTTGGTCATATTAATGGCCTTGCACTCTCTCTTTGGATTCTCTTCTGTATTGCTTGGGAGAGTACTAAGAGGAGTTTCAGTGACTCTTTTACTCAGCTGACCCTTTTGTGTCTCCAAATTTCTGATAGAGGACCTTGTTTCATTTATGAAACTGAGAGTGGCTTTAGATAGATCAGAGACCATGTTTGCTAAGCCAGAGAGGCTCTGCTTAGAATTCTCTGTATGTTGATGAGAAGATGATGGGAAAGGTTTGCTATTGCCAAACCTATTTCTCCAACCATTATTATTATTGAAACCTTGTTGAGGCTTCTGTTGATCCTTGCATGAAAAATTTGGGTGATTTCTCCATGAAGGATTATAGGTGTTTTCATAGGCTTCTCCCATGTAATTCACCTCTTCCATTGCAGGATTCTCAGGGTCATAAGCTTCTCCTTCAGAGGAGGCTTCTTTAGCATTGTCGGATGCAGCTTGCAATCCAGTCAGATTCTGAGAAATTATATTGACTTACTGAGTCAGTATTTTGTTCTGAGCCAATATGGCATTCAGAGTATCAATCTCAAGAACTCCTTTCTTTTGAGTCATCCTATTATTCATAGGATTTCTTTCAGAAGTGTACATGAACTGATTATTTGCAACCATCTCAATGAGTTCCTGGGCTTCTGCAGGGGTTTTCAGATGAAGAGATCCACCAGCAGAATGGTCCAATGATATTTTTGACAACTCAGACAGACCATCATAGAATATACATATGCTCCATTCTGGAAGCATGTCAGAAGGACACCTTTTGGTTAATTGCTTGTATCTTTTCCAAGCTTCATAAAGGGCTTCACCTTCCTTCTGTTTGAAGGTTTGGACTTCCACTCTAAGCTTGCTCATCTTTTGAGGTGGAAAGAATTTGGTCAAGAAAGCATTGACCAACTTGTCCCAAGAGTTCAGGCATTTTCTAGGTTGTGACTCCAACCATGTCCTAGCTATATCTCTTACAGCAAAAGGGAAAAGCATAAGTCTGTAGACCTCGGGATCAACCCCATTGGTCTTAACGGTATCATAGATTTGCAGGACTTCAGCTAAGAATTGATGAGGATCTTCCGATGGAAGTCCATGAAACATGCAATTCTGTTGCATTAGAGAAGCTAATTGAGGCTTAAGCTCAAAGTTGTTTGCTCCAATGGTAGGAATTGAGATGCTTCTTCCATAGAAGTTGGAAGTTGGTGCAGTATAGTCACCAAGCATCTTCCTTGCACCTCCGCCATTGTTATTGGGTTTAGCCATGTCTTCTTCTTTTTCAAAAACTTATGTCAGGTCCTCTTCAGAGTCCTTTCAGGTTTAGGATCAGCTTCAACAAGAATATCTTTATCCTTGTTCCTGCTCATATGAAAAAGAAGAGAACAGAAAAGAAGAGGATTCCTCTATGTCACAGTATAGAGATTCCTTTATGTGAGTAGAAGAAGAAAAAAATAGAAGAATGAGGTTGAGGGAGAGAAAGGGTTTGAATTATGAGTAGAAGAGAAGTATTAGTAGATAAATAAAATAAATAGAAAGAGATGAGAGAGAGGGAATTCGAATATTAAATAAAAGAAAAAGGAAAAATATTTTTGTTTTTATTTTAAAAATTAGTTAATATTCGAAAATTAAGAAAAGGAATAAAATAAAATTAGTGTTTGAAACAATTAGTTAATTAAAAAGGTTTTTGAAAAAGAGGAAGGTGATTTTCGAAAATGAGAAGTGAAAAAGTAGTTAGGTGTTTTGTAAAGATAAGAAATAGTAAGTTTGAAAAGATAAGAAGTCAGAAAAAGATTTTGAAATTAAAATTTGAAAAGATATGATTTGAAAAAGATTTGATTTTAAAATTGATGACTTGACTAACAAGAAATTACAAGATATGATTCTAAAATTTAAAGATTGAACCTTTCTTAACAAGAAAGTAACAAACTTGAAATTTTTTGAATCAAATCCTTAAATGTTAGTAAAGTTTTCGAAAATATGAGATGGAAATAGGAAAAATATTTTGAAAATCAATTTTAAAATTTTCAAAAATACTAAGAAGAAAAATGAAAAGATTTGATTTTTGAAAAAGATTTGAAAAGAAAGAATTTTTAAATTGAAATTTTGACTTGACTAACAAGAAACAACTAAATTTTAAAAATCTTTGACTAAGTCAACCCAAAATTTCAAATTTTATGAGTGAAATAAGGAAAAGATATTTTTTATTTTTTTTGAATTTTAATGAAGAAAGAGAAAAACAACAAAAAGACTCAAGACAAAAATTTTGGATCAAAACCAATGATGCATGCAAGAACACTTTGAATGTCAAGATGAACACCAAGAACACTTTGAAGATCAAGATGAACATCAAGAACTTATTTTTGAAAATTTTTTTGAAAAGAATGACATGCAAGACACCAAACTTAAAAATTTTTAAACTTTTGATTCTAAGAATCCGAAAATGCATATGAAAAATAAGAAAAAACACAAAACAAGAAAATTTTAAGATCAAACAAGGAACCTTTATCAAGAACAACTTGAAGATCATGAAGAACACAATGCATGAGATTTTTCGAAAATCTTGGGAAAATTTGAAAACATGCAATTGACACTGATAAACCACTATTTTATGGTTTATCTTGTGCTCAATTTAGTGGTTTTTATCAAGCCTTTGCCCACTTATTCATATGATTTGCATGGTTTTACATTCTCTTTCCTGATTTTGTGCTATGATTGAAAGCATGTTTCTTTGGTTTTAATTTAGTTAATTTTAAATCCTCTCTTATTATCATTCGATGCCTTGATATGTGTGTTAAGTGATTTCAAGGATTACAGGGCAAGAATAGCTTAGAGGATGGAAAGGAAGCATGCAAAAGTGGAAGGAATACAAGAAGTTGAAGAAACTGCTAAGCTGTCTAGCCTGACCTCTTTGCACTCAAGCGGTCATAACTTGAGCTATACAGGTCCAAATAACGCGGTTCCACTTACGTTGGAAAGCTAACGTCCGGGGCTTCGATTTGATATATAATTCACTATAGTGGCTGTACATATAGGTGACGCGAACGCGCGCTTCACGTGGACGCGTCTCATCTGTGAATCTCATTCCACGCAAATGCGTGGATGACGCCTTCACGTCACTTGGCCGCGACCTGTTCGGACCAGAAAGCGCTGGAAGTGACTTCTGGGCTGTTTTTGATGCAGTTCTCAGCCCAGAAAACATAGATTAGAGGCTGGGAGTGGAGCAGAATCAGATGATGCATTCATAACTCACAATTTTAAGTTTTAGATGTAGTTTTTAGAGAGAGATGCTCTCTCCTCTCTCCTAGGATTTAGGATTAGGATTTTTAGAAATTAGGATTTATCTCATCTTTATATCAGGTTCAATATTCCTTTATTTTGACTTCTCTTCTACTTTGAGATACTTTAATGCTTTTATTTGTATTTGATTTATGTTGCCCAATTGGCTTATGACTATTTTTCATGTTAGATTTGACTGCTTTGAATGAATGTTATTTGAGGTATTCCAGATATTTATGATTTTTATTTAGCTTTTTATATTATTGGCTTTAATTGATTAACTGGAAGCTCTTGAGTTATCAACTATTCATGATTGATTGTTATGTCGGCTAATTAACTGGAATTCCACTAACTCTAGTCTTTCCTTAGGAGTTGGCTAGGACTTGGGAAATCTAACCAATTGGTTCACTTGACTTTCCCTTGCTTACGCAAAGGTTAACTAAGTGGGGTTAACTTCCATTCTTATAGGAGTAACTAGGATAGGACTTCCGAATCTTCATATCTTGCCAAGAGTTTATTTTATAGTCAATTATTTATTTTATTTGTCCTTTAATTTACTTGTTCCCCACTTTCAAAACCCCAATTTACAAAACCCATAACCAATAATAAGAACATACCTCCCTGCAATTCCTTGAGAAGACGACCCGAGGTTTGAATACTCGGTTATCAATTTTAAAAGGGTTTGTTACTTGTGACAACCAAAACGTTTGTAAGAAAGGTTGATTGCTTGGTTTAGAAACTATACTTGCAACGAGAATTTATTATAACTTCTAAACCATCAATCTTCAGTTCTTCAGACACCAAACGTAGGATTTGACACCAGACTCAAATAAGAAACACAAAATATTTTTTGGGTTTTTTTATTTTATTAAAAATTTTTTTTGAAATATATTATTATTTAAAAAAAGCTTCTTGAAAAGAAAATAAAAGTTCAAACAAGAAAGAAAAGTTACACAATCTAAGCAACAAGATGAACCGTCAGTTGTCCAAACTCGAACAATCCCCGACAACGGCGCTAAAAACTTGGTGCACGGAATTGTGATACACAACTCCGATACAACTAACCAGCAAGTACACTGGGTCGTCCAAGTAATACTTTACGTGAGTAAGGGTCGATCCCACGGAGATTGTCGGCTTGAAGCAAGCTATGGTCATCCTATAAATCTTAGTCGGGCAGATTCAGAATGTTATGAAAGTTTAGATAATTAAAAGATAAATAAAACATAAAATAAGATAGGGATACTTATGCAATTCATTGGTGGAAATTTCAGATAAGCGTATGGAGATGCTTTGTTGCTCCTGAACTTCTGCTTTCCTATTGCCTTCATCCAATCATTCATACTCCTTTCCATGGCAAGCTGTATGTTGGGGGATCACCGTTGTCAATGGCTACCGTCCGTTCTCTCAATGAAAATGGTCCGGCTACGGGTTACATAGGGCTAATCATCTGTCGATTCTCACTTGTGTTGGAATAAGATCCAATGATCCTTTTGCGCACTATCACTGCGCCCAACAGTCATGAGTTTGAAGCTCGTCACAGTCATCCCATCCCAGATCCTACTCGGAATACCACAGACAAAGTTTAGACTTTCCGGATCTCAAGAATGCTGCCAATTGGTTCTAGCTTATACCACGAAGACTCTGATTTCACAAAATTGAAAGGCTCTGTTGTCAAGAGAGGCAATCATGTGTCGTGAACCAGGAACCCAAGAGATACACACTCAAGCTCTCGCAGATAGAACGGAAGTGGTTGTTAGGCACGTGTTCATAAGGGGAGATGATGATGAGTGTCACGGATCATCACATCCATCAGGTTGATTTATGAGTGAATATCTTAGAATAAGAATAAGCGTGAATTGAATAAAAACAATAGTACTTTGCATTGATTCATGAGGAACGGTAGAGCTCCACACCTTAATCTATGAGGTGTAGAAACTCCACCATTGAAAATACAAAAGTGATGAAGGTCCAGGCATGGCCGAATGGCCAGCCCCCAAAACATGATCAAGAGATCAAAAGTGATCCAAAGATAGTCTCAAAAATGATCTAAAGATATAAATACAATAGTAAAAAGTCCTATTTATACTAAACTAGTTACTAGGGTTTACAGAAATAAGTAGATAGTGCAGAAATTCACTTCTGGGGCCCACTTGGTGTGTGCTTGGGCTGAGCATTGAAGCTTTCACGTGCATAGGCTTTCCTTGGCGTTTTACTCAAACTTTGGTGCCAGTTCTGGCGTTTTACGCCAGAAAAGGGTCTCTGACCGGCGTTTAGACGCCAGTTTAGGCCATCAAATCTTGGGTAAAATATAGATTATTATACATTGCTGGAAAGCCCAAGATGTCTACTTTCCAACGCAATTAAGAGTGTACCAATTGGGCTTCTGTAGCTCTAGAAAATCCATTTCGCGTACAGGAGGGTCAAAATCCAACAGCATCTGCAGTCCTTTTTCAGCCTCTGAATCAGATTTTTGCTCAGATCCCTCAATTTCAGCCAGAAAATATCTGCAATCACAGAAAAATACACAAACTCATAGTAAAGTCCTGAAATGTGAATTTTCCATAAAAACTAATAAAAATATAATAAAAACTAAGTAAAATATACTAAAATTTATATAAAAACAATGTCAAAATGTGTATAAATTATCCTCTCATCAATACGCCCTAGAAAAGATCTCATGGACATTCCTTGGTGTTTCAACAACATATATATTCTATCATGCAACATGAAAATAATAACTACTGAGGATCCATACGACAGAGAAATATTTACAACTAACCAAGCGAAATGTAAAAAAATTAATAAAACTACTCAAAACGAGGAAAAGTACTACAAAAAAAAAACATTGCAAAAGTATCTTGAAAGGAGAAATTTTTATCCCCCTTGGAATCATAGATCCTCCCCCACACTTAGTATGTGCACGGTCCTCCGTGCATGCTTATGCTCCGGGGAAGTGAAGAAGGGGGCCACCTTCAGCTGGTGGACTTGGAAGTAGGTTGATCAACCGCATCATACTCCTCCCCAGCTGGCTCGGATGAGGATCAAGGAATTGGGCCGGGGTCTCTTCCTTCTAACCTTGCCGCTATCCACTAGAAACACTTTTGCTCCAAATGCTCCTTATAGTGGATATCGTGCAAGATGTCTTCAAACAATTCGGGAAGAGGACGGAGAATGGGTAAAGCAGTTGATGAGGTTGGTAGACTTGGTGGTGGTGCTGTGGGTGTCTTCCTCTTTGAGGGGGTGGTTAATTTTTCCAAATCACCCTAGGGATGAACATGTTGCCTTTAGGAACCATGAACATGATATCTTACGGACGCCATTCTACCCCTGCTGCTTTTGCTATTTGCAACGATTCAATAAAATATTTATTTGAATTGGTGGGTACATGTATCAATACCCAATACAATGAATTTTGTTATGATGAGGATAACCAGAATTCGAATCACTTTTGAATTTATTTCAAATTCCATTGATATGATAACATCGATATCATATCATTCAAAATCAAATCTAATATCAATAAACTTTTTTATTAACTATATATTTTTTTCACTAGGTAAATCGAATTTTTTGTCCTTTAATGAGTCGATATGTATTCACATCACCATCGATGGAAAAGGAATGCTGACGTTCTTTTTCTCAATCAGTTTCCATATCAATGTGCGTAATAAAGGCATAATGGCTATGCTCTTTCCCTCCATGATAGCTGATGCACCACTATTTCGTGGCACATCTTGTGCTTAATTGAGTGGATTTTATCCACTAATCTCACACTTATTTATTGAATTCGCATGTTTTACATTTTCCTTCCTGATTTTGTGCTATGATTGACAACATGTTTCTTTGGTCTTAATTTAGCTAATTTTATTCCCCTCTCATTACCATTCAATGCCTTGATATGTCTGTTAAGTGTTTTAAGAGATTACAGGGTAGGAATGGCGCAGAGGATGGAAAAGAAGCATGCAAAAGTGGAAGGAATACAAGAAGCTGAAGGAACTGCAAAGCTGTCAGCCTTGACCTCTTTGCACTCATTCGATCATAACTTGATCTACAGAGGTCTAAATGAGGTGATCTCAGTTGCATTGGAAAGCTAATATCTGGGGCTTTGCAACGATATACAATTTTCCATATTTGGTCTGGCGTTTAAGGGAGCGCACACGCAAAGCACGCGTACGCGTGGATAGTGCGCAGACAAGCGACACGTACGCGCGCATGAGCCATGTGATGTACGTATCAGAAATTGTCCCCAGCAATTTTGGGCTATTTTTGACCCAGTTCTCAGCCCAGAAAACACATATTAGAGGCTGCAGAGTGGGGAAATCCATTCATCATTCATTCACTTCTCATTCACACAATTTAGGTTTTAGATGTAGTTTTTGGAGAGAGAGGCTCTCTCCTCTCTATTAGGTTTTAGGATTTAGGATTTCTCTTCTACTTTTATTTGCCTTGATATTCTAGTTTATTGATTTCCCTTGTTAATTACTTTAGTTTATGAATTCTCATGCTAGATTCATTTGCTATTTAATACAATTTGAGGTATTTCAGATTTATTGCTTCTTTTACTATTTGTTATTGATTGATGTTTGCAATTGGTTGTTTGGATTTAATATTCCTAGCTAGTTTTCTATGTTTTTATGTTATACCCTCCAAATACTTGACAAAATGCTTAGAAGGATATTAGAGTAGGCTTCTATGTTCTTGGCTTGGTTGAGTAATTGGTGACACTTGAGTTATCAAACTCCTTTATTGATTGATAATTGAAAGTTGCTGATTGATTTGGATTCCACTAAAGCTAGTCTTTCCTTAGGGTTTGACTAGGACTTGAGGAATCAAATTGATTAGTCCACTTGACTTTCCTTCATTCGTTGAGGGTTAACTAAGTGGGAGCAATGAACAATTATCATCACAATTGATAAGGATAACTAGGATAGGATTTCCAGTTCTCATACCTTGCCAATAGCTTTTCTAGTCATTTGATTTTCATTATCATTTACTATTCTTGCTTCTTATCTTAAAAAATCCCAAAACACACTTTTTCATAACCAATTATAAGCATACTTCCCTGCAATTCCTTAAGAGACAACCCGAGGTTTAAATACTTCGGTTATCAATTTTATTAGGGGTTTGTTACTTGTGACAAACAATCTTTTGTACGAAAGAATTCTTGTTGGTTTAGAAACTATACTTTCAACGAGAATTTATTTGTGAACTCTAGACCACACAAAAATCCGTTCGTCAAAATGGCGCTGTTACTGGGGAATTACAAATGTGTGCCTTATTATTGGTTATTGTAAATATTTGCTTTTTGCTTGTTTGCTAGTTTTCGTTAGTTTTAGGACTTTGTTGCTTTTTTGCTAGTTTTTGTTTTTATTTTATTTAACTACTATAAATTCTCACGCATTTGGCTAAGAGTTTAGTTCAAATTATGTTGTAGGGAATGGAGGCTACAATGAGAATATGCATCAAGGTTGGAACAATCAAGGTTGGGAGGAGCCGCAAGGATTTGATCAACCTTTTTGGCAACAACCTTCACCAACATACTATAACCAAGAGCCATTCCAAGAAGCATATCAAGATGACGGCTATGGTGAGCCTGAGTGGTTAAAGTCATGATCCAAAGCAAAAGAGTGTGCTTAAGAACTCTGGACACCTCTAATTGGGGACTCTAGCAAAGCTAAGTCACAATCTAAAAAGGTTCACCCAGTTATGTGTCTGTGGCATTTATGTATCCGGTGGTAATACTGGAAAACAAAGTGCTTAGGGCCACGGCCAAGACTCATAAAGTATCTGTGTTCAAGAATCAACATACTAAACTAGGAGAATCAATAATACTATCTGAATTCTGAGTTCCTATGGATGCCAATCATTCTGAATTTCAAAGGATAAAGTGAGATGCCAAAACTGTTCAGAAGCAAAAAGCTACTAGCCCCGCTCATCTAATTAGAATCTGAGCTTCACTTAAAACTTTGAGATATTATTGCTTCTTAATTTCTTTTTATCCTATTTTATTTATCTAGTTGCTTGGGGACAAACAACAGTTTAAGTTTGGTGTTGTGATGAGCGGATATTTTATACATTTTTTGGGGGTAATTTCATGTAGATTTTAGTATGTTTTAGTTAGTTTTTAGTATAATTTTATTTATTTTTAGGCAAAATTCATATTTCTGGACTCTACTATGAGTTTGTGTATTTTTCTATAATTTCAGGTATTTTCTGGCCGAAATTGAGGGAGCTGAGCAAAAATCTGATTTAGGCTGAAAAAGGACTGCTGATGCTGTTGGATTTTGACCTCCCTACACTCGGAATAGATTTTTTGAAGCTACAGAAGTCCAATTGGCACGCTATTAATTGGGCTGGAAAGTAGACATCCAGGGCTTTCCAGCAATATATAATAGTCCATACTTTGCGTGAAGATAGATGACGTAAAATGGCATTCAACGCCAGTTCCATGTTGTAGTCTGGCGTTCAGCGCCAGAAACAGGTTGCAAGTTGGAGTTCAACGCCAGAAACATGTTACAACCTGGCGTTCAACTCCAGAAACAGCCCAAGCACGTGAGAAGCTTAAGTCTCAGCCCCAGCACACACCAAGTGGGCCCCAGAAGTGGATTTCTGCACCAATTATCTTAGTTTACTCATTTTCTGTAAACCTAGGTTATTAGTTTAGTATTTAAACAACTTTTAGAGACTTATTTTGGATCTCATGACATTTTTAGATCTGAATTTTATACTCTTTGACGGCATGAGTCTCTAAACTCCATTGTTGGGGGTGAGGAGCTCTGCAGCATCTCAATAAATTAATGCAATTATTTCTGTTTTTTCATTCAAACATGCATGTTCCTATCTAAGATGTTCATTCGCGCTTAACTATGAAGAAGGTGGTGATCCGTGACACTCATCACCTTCCTCAATCCATGAATGTATGTCTGACAACCACCTCCGTTCTATATCAGATTGAATGAGTATCTCTTAGATTCCTTAACCAGAATCTTCGTGGTATAAGCTAGAATTGATGGCGGCATTTATGAGAATCCGGAAAGTCTAAGCCTTGTCTGTGGTATTCCGAGTAGGATTCTGGGATTGGATGACTGTGACGAGCTTCAAACTCACGAGTGTTGGGCGTGATGACAAACGCAAAAAATCAATGGATTCTATTCCGACATGATCGAGAACCAACAGCTGATTAGCCGTGCTGTGGCAGAGTATTTGGACCATTTTCACTGAGAGGATGGGAAGTAGCCCTTGACAACGGTGACACCCTACATATAGCTTGCCATGGAAGGAACTTTGCACTTTTGCATGAGTTGAATATTATATTACAGGAATTCAGAAGACAAAACATCTCCAAAACTCTAACATATTCTCCATTATTGCACAACAAGTAATTATTTCACGCTCTTTTATTTTTTTAGTAATTCAAACTGATAATTATAATTGATCTCCTGAGTAAGAATAATAAAATAAACATAGCTTGCTTCAAACCAACAATCTCCGTGGGATTCGACCCTTACTCATGTAAGGTATTACTTGGACGACCCAGTGCACTTGTTGGTTAGTTGTGCGGATTGCAAAAGTGTGATTGCAATTTCGTGCACCAGTTCACAAGGTGGTTGGTATGGTGGATATAAATTGGGGTCATATAGAGGTATTTGGTGGCAATAGGATGTGGATTGAGAGTATGATGGTTGAGGACTATGTTGAGAGTATGGTGCATCGAATGATGGTGGTTGAGTGGCATAATCATGATAAGAACCATCATATCCATGGGAATGATATGCATTATAGGAGGGGTTGCAATCATAGTAGCTTGGTTGAGGAGGTTGCCATGAGGATTGCTCACATGAATGTGGCTCCCTTCTCAAGAATTCTTTCCTCCCATAATGTGAGCCATCATTAAAGTTTCCATTACCTACAATATAGTCATGACCATATCCAAAACCACAAGGGTGAGAATTCATATGGAACAGAAAAAATTGAAACAAAGAATATCAAAAAGTAAAGAAAAAGTAAACTCCTAAGTACTAGCAAAACCAAGAAATAACCAAAAAGTAAGATATTCACAATATGAACATATTCATAATAGCCAATAACATAACACAATTGCGATTCTGATGAGCTATATTTTGTCGGTATAGAAATTTACCAAATAGGTTTGTCGTGAGTATACTCTAAGCCAACAAACTATAATACATCAAACAAAGAAAGTGTGTGTCCACAATCCAATTCAATAACCGAGAGTATTAGTCTCAATCATTCTCCCTAGGAGTTGCCCTAAGGTGCACATCATTGGCAAGGAGTCTCTTGGTATTTGAGGTTGAGTATGAAGAATGTAAACAAGCTTGCATAAAAGTAATGAACGAGTAGCAATGAAACTAAGGGACACAAGAAATTGGAATCAAGCAAAAGTGAATAACAATCAATCAATATAAAAGCCTTGGATAGGGTTGGGAATTGGACTTCCTATCATCATTATCTCTATCAATTGTGATGTCAATTGGTTATTGCTCCACTTAGTTAACCTCTAACTATGAAGAAAATTCAAGTGGAAATAATCAACTTGAGTCCACAAGTCCTAGTCAAATCCTAAAGAGAGACTAGAGTTAGTGTCATTCAAGTCAATTAGCAATTTCCAATTATCAATCAACAAAAGCTTTGACAATTCAAGTGTCTCCAATTATCCAACCCCTAAGTCAAGAGTGAAATTCTACTCTATAGCTAAAGTTGACATTTTCTCAAACAATTGGTGAGTAACAATGAAAGTCATCATGAAATTGAGAAAGGAGATTGAATTAAAGCTATAAATTGCAAACAATTAACAACAATCAACAATTAACAACAATTAACATGAAATTCCTTAATTCATTAATAGAAATCAAAGTAACAAAGTCTAGATCCAAGATCCACAATGTTAGAACAACAAAAACACTAAATTAAGAGTAGAAGAAGAAGATCTACAACTAGAACAATGTATAATTGAATCAAATTCAGATCTCACCAAAGAATCCAAATACAATTGGGATTGAGAAAGCCAAAAACCTAGAGAGAAGTTGGAGTTTCTCTCTCTAAAAAGTGTAACTACCAAAAACTAACTCTCAAAATATCTAAATGTGTGAAAAGAGTGAATCCCCTTCAACCCTTGGCTCTTTTAATCTTTTTCCGCCAGAATTCCACTCAGAATTGGGCCATGAGCTTCTCTGAAATCGCCAGGCACGCTTTCATTAAAGAGGTCACGTGCGCGCATCATGCGTCAATGAGAATTCTGGCCAGCTACGCTGAAGCGTCGACTTTTGCGCGCCAATTCCAAATCTGAGCTCCCATGCCTGAACGTAGGCTGCGCGTGCGCGTGCGCGCTGATTCCAATGCTTCAAAATTCCACTTTTATGCTCCTTCCACTTATGCATGCTTTCTTTCCCTCCTCTAGACCATTCTCGCCGCTATAAGCTCTGAAATCACTTAACAAACAGATCACGACATCGAATGGTAATAAAGAGAGATTAAAATATAGCTTATTTAGAGCCTAAAAAGCATGTTTTCAACCATTAAGCAAAATTAGGAAGGAAACACAAAACCATGCATTTTATGTGGATAAGTGTAAAGGAAGTTGATAAAGTCCTCTAGATTACTGGTACATGAAATTGTGATACACAACTTTGTGCAGCTGACCAACAAGTGCACTGGGTCATCCAAGTAATACCTTACGTGAGTAAGGGTCGATTCCACAGAGATTGTTGGCTTGAAGCAAGCTATGGTCATCTTGTAAATCTCAGTCAGGTGGATTCAAATGGTTATGGAGTTTTGATAATTAAAAGATAAATAAACATAAAATAAAGATAGAGATACTTATGTAATTCATTGGTCGGAATTTCAGATAAGCGTATGGAGATACGTTATTCCTTCTGAATCTCTACTTTCCTACTGTCTTCATTCAATCATTCATACTCCTTTCCATGACAAGTTGTATGTTGGGGATCATCGTTGTCAATGGCTACCTCCCGTCCTCTCAGTGAAAATGGTCCTCTACGGTTTCTGTACGGCTAATCAACTATCAGATTTCTTGTCTCGGATGAAAAATACCAGCCACAGCTACCGCATGGCTAATCAGCTGTCGGTTCTCGATCGTGTCAGAATAAGATCCAATGATCCTTTTGCACACTGTCACTGCGCTCCACAGTCGTGAGTTTGAAACTCGTCACAGTCATCCCTTCCCAGATCCTACTCAGAATACCACAGACAAGGTTTAGACTTTTCGAATCTCAGGAATGCTGCCAATTGTTTCTAGCTTATACCACGAAGGTTCTAATCTCATATTCAGATGCCCCATTGTCAGAGGGGAAATGATGTGAATCGTTGATTAGAGACTGGTGCACGAAATTGTGATCATTAACAATGGCTCCAACAACTTGGTGCTCTCAAACGTGAATCACACTTTGTCACAACTCTGCACAACTAACCAGCAAGTGCACTGGGTCGTCCAAGTAATACCTTACGTGAGTAAGGGTCTATCTCACGGAGATTGTCGGTATGAAGTAAGCTATGGTCATCTTGTAAATCTCAGTCAGGCAGATTATAATAGTTATAATGGTTTTCGAATGTAAAAATAAATAAAGCATAAAATAGAGATAGAGATACTTATGTAATTCATTGGTGGGAATTTCAGATAAGCACATGCAGATAATGTGTTCCTTCTGAATCTCTGCTTTCCTACTGCTTTCATCCAATCATTCTTACCCCTTTTCATGGCAAGCTATATGTTGCGTTTCACCGTTGTCAATGGCTACCTCCCGTCCTCTCAGTGAAAATGGTCCAAATGCTCTGTCACAGCATGGCTATTCATCTGTCGGTTCTCGATCATGTTGGAATAGAATCCTGTGATTCTTTTGCGTCTGTCACTACGCCCAACACTCGCGAATTTGAAGCTCGTCACAATCATCCCATCTCAGATCCTACTCGGAATACCACAGACAAGGTTTAGACTTTCCGGATCTTAGGAATGGCCGCCAATAATTCTAGCTTATACCACGAAGACTCTGATCTTTCGGAATAGAGGCTAAGAGATACACGCTCGTTCTAAGGTAGAACGGAAGTGGTTGTCAGTCACGCGTTCATAGGTGAGAATGATGATGAGTGTCATGGATCATCACATTCATCATGTTGAAGTGCAGCGAATATCTTAGAATAAGAATAAGCATGAGTTGAATAGAAGAACAATAATACATGCATTAATACTTGAGGTACAGCAGAGCTCTACTCCTTAATCTATGGTGTGTAGAAACTCCACCGTTAAAAATACATAAGTGATGGTCCAGGCATGGCCGAATAGCCAGTCCCATGAAGGTCTAAAATCGCATACACTGATTAAAGATCAATCAAAAGACCGAATGGTCAAAAGACTCTTAGTACAATAGTAAAAAATTCTATTTATACTAAACTAGCTACTAGGGTTTACAAAAATAAGTCTAAGTGCAGAAATCCACTTCCGGGACCCACTTTGGTGTGTGCTTGGGCTGAGCTTGAGCTTTACACGTGCAGGGGCTTCTCTTGGGGGTTAAACACCAAGTTGTAATGTGTTTTTGGTGTTTAACTCTGGTTTGTGACATGTTTCTGGCGTTTTACTCCAGAATGCTGCATGGAACTGGAGTTGAACACCAGTTTGCGTCATCTAAACTTGAATAAAGTATGGACTATTATATATTGCTGGAAAGCCCTGAATGTATACTTTCCAACGCAGTTGAGAGCGCGCCAATTGGAGTTCTGTAGCTCCAGAAAATCCATCTGGAGTGCAGGGAGGTCAGAATCCAACAGCATCAGCAGTCCTTTGTCAGCCTTCTATCAGATTTTTTTGCTCAGGTCCCTCAATTTCAGCCAGAAAATACCTGAAACCACAGAAAAATACACAAACTCATAGTAAAGTCCAGAAATGTGAATTTTGCATAAAAAATAATAAAAACATCCCTAAAAGTAGCTAGATCCTACTAAAAACTACCTAAAAACAATGCCAAAAAGCGTATAAATTATCCGCTCATCAGAGACCCAAGAGATATGCATTCAAGCTTATTTTCATGTAAAACGGGAGTGTTTGTCAGGCACACGTTCATAAGTGAGAATGGTGATGAGTGTCACTTGATCATCACATTCATCATGTTCTTGTGTGCGAATGAATATCTTAGAATAAGGATAAGCTTGTATTGAATAGAAGAACAATAGTACTTTGCATTAATACTCGATGAACAGCAGAGCTCCACACCTTAATCTATGGTGTGTAGAAACTCCACCGTTTGAAATACATAAGAACAAGGTCTAGGCATGGACGAATGGCCAGCCTCCTAAAAGTGATCAAAAGATCAAAATATGATCCAAAAATGTCAGTACAATAGTAAAAAGTCCTATTTATACTAAACTAGTTACTAGGATTACAGAAATAAGTAAATGATGCAGAAATCTACTTCCGGACCCACTTGGTGTGTGCTTGGGCTGAGCATTGAAGCTTTCATGTGTAGAAACTTTTTTTGGAGTTAAACGCCAGCTTTTATGCCAGTTTGGGCGTTTAACTCCAGCTTTTATCCTGTTTCTGGCGTTTAACGCCAGAATAGAGCAGGAAGTTGGCATTTGAATGCCAGTTTGCATTGTCAAAACACGGGCAAAGTATGGACTATTATGTATTGCTGGAAAGCTCAGGATGTCTACTTTTCAACGCAATTGAGAGCGCACCAATTGGGCTTCTATAGCTCCAGAAAATCCATTTTGAGTGCAGGAAGGTCAGAATCCAACAGCATCTGTAGTCCTTTTTCAGCCTCTGAATCAAATTTTTGCTCAGGTCCCTCAATTTCAGCCAGAAAATACCTGAAATCACAAAAAAAGACATAAACTCATAGTAAACTCCAAAAATGTGAATCTTGCTTAAAAACTAATAAAAATATACTAAAAGGTAGCTAGATCATACTAAAAACTACCTAAAAATATTGCCAAAAAGCGTATAAATTATCCACTCATCATAACACCAAACTTAAATTATTGCTTGTCCCCAAGCAACTGAAAACAAAATTGAATAAAAAAAGAGAATGTACAATGAATCTCACAATATCAGTGAAACTTAGTCCCAATTAGATGAGCGGGGCTAGTAGCTTTTTGCTTCTGAATAGTTTTGGCATCTCACTTTATCCTTTGAAATTCAAAATGATTGGCATATATAGAAATTCAGAATTTAGATAGTGTTATTGATTCTCCTAGTTCAGTATGTTGATTCTTGAACACAGGTACTTTATGAGTCTTGGCCGTGGCCCTAAGCACTTTGTTTTCCAATATTACCACCGGATACATAAATGCCACAGACACATAACTGGGTGAACCTTTTCAGATTGTGACTTAGCTTTGCTAAAGTTCCCAATTAGAGGTGTCCAGAGTTCTTAAGCACACTCTTTTTTGCTTTGGATCACGACTTTAACCACTCAGTCTTAAGCTCTTCACTTGGATCTTCATGCCACAAGCGCATGGTTAGGGACAGCTTGATTTAGCCGCTTAGGCCAGAATTTTATTCCTTTAGGCCCTCCTATCCATTAATGCTCAAAGCCTTGAATCCCTTTTACCCTTGCCTTTTGGCCTAAAGGGCTATTGGCTTTTTCTGCTTGTTTTTCTTTTTTTCTTTTTCTTTTCTTCTTTTTTATTCGCCATTTTTTTCACAGTTTTTTCTTGCTTCAAGAATCAATTTCATGATTTTTTAGATTATCAATAACATTACTCTTTGTTCATCATTCTTTCAAGAGCCAACAATTTTAACATTCAAAAACTTCACTATAAAAAATATGTACTGTTCAAGCATTCATTCAGAAAATAAAAAGTATTGCCACCACATCAAAATAATTAAACTAATTTCAAGATAAAATTTGAAATTTAAGTACTTCTTGTTCTTTTGTATTTAGGCACATTTTTCATTTAAGAAAGGTGACACATTTATGGAATTATTCATAGCTTTAAGACATAGACACTAGATACTAATGATCATGTAGTGAAGACACAAACATAGATAACACATAAAGCATAAAATAGAAAAATAGAAAGATAAGAACAAGGAAATCAAAGAATGGGTCCACCTTAGTGATGGCGGCTAGTTCTTCCTCTTGAAGATCCAATGGAATGTCTGAGCCCCTTTATGTCTCTTCCTTGCCTTTGTTGCTCTTCCCTCATGGCTATTTGATCCTATCTAATTTCATGGAGAATAATGGAGTGCTCTTGGTGCTCCACCCTTAGTTGGTTCATGTTGTAACTCAAGCCTTCCAAAGAGGTGTTGAGTTGCTCCCAATAGTTGTGTGGAGGAAAGTACATCCCTTGAGGCATCTCAGGGATTTCATGAGGAATTTCCTCATGCTCTTGTTGAGGTCCATGAGTGGGCTCTCTTATTTGCTCCATCCTCTTTTTAGTGATGAGCTTGTCCTCTTCAATGACGATGTATTCCTCTATGACAATTAGCTAAACTACATAGGTGACAAATGAGATGAGGAAAGGCCAATCTTGCCAAAGTGGAGGGCTTATCAGCCACCTTGTAGAGTTCTAGAGGTATGATCTCATGAACTTCCACTTCCTCCCCAATCATGATACTATGGATCATGATGGCCCGATCCACAGTTACTTCGGATCGGTTGCTAGTAGGAATGATGGAGCATTGGATGAACTCCAACCATCTTCTAGCCACAGGCTTAAGGTCCGGTCTTCTCAATTGAACCGGCTTGCCTCTTGAGTCTCTTTTCCATTGAGCTCCTTCCACACATATGTCCATGAGGACTTGGTCCAACCTTTGATCTAAGTTGACCCGTCTAGTGTAGGGGCATGCATTTTCTTGCATCATTGGCAAGTTGAATGCCAACCTTACATTTTCCGGACTGAAATCTAAGTATTTTCCCCGAACCATTGTAAGCCAATTCTTTGGATTGGGTTCATACTTTGATCATGGTTCCTAGTGATCCATGCATTGGCATAGAACTCTTGAACCATTAAGATTCTGACTTGTTGAATAGGGTTGGTGAGAACTTCCCAATCTCTTCTTCGGATCTCATGTCGGATCTCCGGATACTCATTCCTTTTGAGCATGAAAGGTACCTCAGGAATCACCTTCTTCTTTGACACAACTTCATAGAAGTGGTCTTGATGGACCTTTGAGATGAATCTCTCCATCTTCCATGACTCGGAGGTGGAAGCTTTTGCCTTCCCTTTCCTCTTTCTAGAGGTTTTCTCTGGCCTTAGGTGCCATAAATGGTTATGGAAAAACAAAAAGTAATGCTTTTACCACACCAAACTTAAAAGTTTTTCTCGTCCTCGAGCAAAAAAAGAAAGAAAGAAGGGGAAGAAGAAGAAAATGGAGGAGATGGAGGGAGAGAGTGAATTCGGCCAAGGGGGTATAAGGTGTTTATGATGTGTGAAATTGAAGGAGGGAATAGGGGTTTATGTAGGAGTGGGGGGAAGGGTAGGTTTGTGTATTTGGGGTTGGGTTTGGGAGGGAAAAGATTTTGAATTTAGAGGTAGGTGTGGTTTTTTGGTGAAGAGATATAGATTTGATTGGTGAGGGGTATTTGGGGTAGAGAGATGGAGGTGATTGGTGAAGGGTATTTGGGGAAGAGTGTCATGAAAAGGTGTGAGGGAGAGAGAGAATGAGTTGAGGTTGGTGGGGATCCTGTAGGGTCCACAGATTCTGAGGGGTCAAGGACTTCTCATCCCTGCTCCATTTAGGTGTGCAAAACGCTGTTAGAGTGCAATTCTGGCATTAAACGCCAAGCTGTAGCTTGTTTTTGGCGTTAAATGCCAGCTTTTATACCTTTCCTGGCGTTTAACACCAAGTTGTAGCCTATTTCTGGCGTTAAACGCCAGTCTGGTGCCCATTTCTGGCGTTAAACGCCCAGAATGGTGCCAGACTGGGCGTTGAACGCCCATCCTGCTACCCTTACTGGCGTTTAAACGCCAGTAAATTTTTCCTCCAGAGTGTGCTATTTTTAATGCTATTTTTGAATTTGCTTTAATTGTTGCAGTTGTTTTTGTGACTCCACATGATCATCAACCTAAAGAAAACATAAAATAATAATGGAAAATGGAAATTTAACATAGATAAATAAAAATCGGGTTGCCTCCCAATAAGTGCTTCTTTAATGTCAATAGCTTGACAGTGGGCCCTCATGGAGCCTCACAGATAATCAGAGCATGATTGTGGCCTCTCAACACCAAACTTATAGTTTGGTTGTGGCCTCCCAATACCAAACTTAGAGTTTGAATGTGGGGGCTTTGTTTGACTCTGTATTGGGAGAAGCTTTTCATGCTTCTTCTCCATGTGTACAGAAGGAGAACCTTGAGTCTTGAATACAAGGTAGTCCTCATTTAATTGAAGGACTAACTCTCCTCTGTCAACATTAATCACAGCTTTTGTTGTGGCTAGGAAAGGTCTGCAAGGATGATGGATTCATCTTCATCCTTTCCAGTGTCTAGGATTATAAAATCAGCAGGGATGTAAAGGCCTTCAACCTTCACTAGCACGTCCTCTACTAGTCCATAAGCTTGTTTCATTGATTTGTCTGCCATCTCTAGTGAGATTCTTGCAGCTTGTACCTCAAAGATTCCTAGTTTCTCTATTACAGAGAGTGGCATGAGGTTAATACCTGACTCTAGGTCACACAGAGCCTTCTCAAAGGTCATGGTGCCTATGGTACAAGATATTAAGAATTTACCAGGATCCTGTATCTTTTGAGGTAAAGTTTGATGAATCCAGGTATTCAGTTCATTAATGAGCAATGGAGGTTCATCCTCCCAAGACTCATTACCAAATAGCTTGGCATTCAGCTTCATGATTGTTCCTAAATATTGGGCAACTTGCCCTTCAGCAATGTCTTCATCTTTTTCAGAAGATGAATAGTCATCAGAGCTCATGAATGGTAAAAGGAAGTTCAATGGAATCTCTATGGTCTCTATATGAGCCTCAGATTCCTGTGGTTCCTCATTGGGGTACTTCGTAATGGCCAGTTGACGTTCCCTGAGGTCTTCCTCACTGGGAATCACTGCCTTTTCACTCTCTCCAGGTTTGGCCATGTTGGTCACAGTTATGGCCTTGCACTCTCTTTTGGGATTCTCTTCTGTATTGCTTGGGAGAGTGCTAGGAGGAGTTTCAGTAACCCTTTTACTCAACTGACCCATTTGTACCTCCAAGTTTATGATGGAGGACCTTGTTTCATTCATGAAATTGAGAGTGGCCTTAGATAGATCAGAGACTATATTTGCTAAGTTAGATGGATTCTGCTCAGAATTCTCTGTCTGTTGCTGAGAGAATGATGGAAAAGGCTTGCCATTGCTAAACCTGTTTCTTCCACCATTATTATTATTAAAGCCTTGTTGAGGCTTTTGTTGTTCCTTCCATGAGAAATTTAGATGATTTCTCCATGACGGATTATAGGTGTTTCCATAGGCTTCACCCATGTAATTCACCTCTGTCATTGCAAGGTTCTCAAGATCATAAGCTTCTTCTTCAGAAGATGCTTCTTTAATACTGTTGGATGCAGTTTGTAATCCATTCAGACTCTAATAAATCATATTGACTTTCTGAGTCAACATTTTATTCTGAGTCAATATGGCATTCAGAGCATCAATTTCAAGAACTTCCTTCTTCTCAGGCATCCCATTATTCACAGGATTTCTTTCAGAGGTGTACATAAACTGGTTATTTGCAACCATTTCAATGAGTTCCTAAGCTTTTCCAGGCATTTTCTTTAGGTGAATAGATCCACCTACAGATTGGTCTAATGACATCTTAGACAATTCAGACAAGCCATCATAAAATATATCCAGGATGGTCCATTATGAGAGCATGTCAGAAGGACACTTTTTGTTCAGTTGCTTGTATCTTTCCCAAGCTTC
Source organism: Arachis hypogaea (assembly GCF_003086295.3). Taxonomy (NCBI): domain Eukaryota; kingdom Viridiplantae; phylum Streptophyta; class Magnoliopsida; order Fabales; family Fabaceae; genus Arachis; species Arachis hypogaea. The sequence goes on along the minus strand of NC_092045.1, from coordinate 33,419,805 downwards.
ATAGAGGGATTCACCTTCTTTCTGCCTGAAGGTTTGAATATCCACACTAAGCTTGCTCAACTTTTGAAGAGGAAAGAATTTGGCTAAGAAAGCCGTGACCAGCTTATCTCAAGAGTTCAGGCTATCTCTAGGTTGAGAGTCCAACCATATTCTAGCTCTATCTCTTACAGCAAAAGGGAAAAGCATAAGCTTATAGACCTCGGGATCAACTCCATTGGTCTTAACAGTATCACAGATCTGTAAGAATTTAGTTAAGAACTGAAAAGGATCTTCTAATGGAAGTCTATAGAACTTGCAATTCTGTTACATCAGAAAAACTAATTGAGGCTTAAGCTCAAAGTTGTTTGCTCCAATGGCCGGGATTGAGATGCTTCTTCCATGGAAGTTGGAAGTTGGTGTAGTAAAATCACCAAGCACCTTCCTTGCATTGTTATTATTGTTGGGTTCAGCCATTACTTCTTTTTCGAGATTCTCTGTAAGGTTTTCTCTGGATTATTGTGCTTTACCTTCTCTTAGCTTCTTCTTCAGAGTCCTTTCAAGTTCAGGGTCAACTTCAACAAGAATATTCTTGTCCTTGCTCCTGCTCATATGAAAAAGAAGAGAACAGAAAAGAAGAAGAGTCATCTATGTCACAGTATAGAGATTCCTTTATGTGAGTAGAAGAAGAGAAGAAGAGAAGAATATGGTAGAGAGAAAATAAAGAGAATTTGAACACAGAGAGGGAGAGAGGGTTCGAATTTTAAGAAGGAGAGAAGTGTTAGTAAATAAATAAATAAATGGAAAGAGATGAGAGAAAAAAGAAATTCGAAAATCAAATAAAATAAAAAAAAGAAATAAAATAAAATTAGAATTTAAAACAATTAGTTAATTAAAAAGATTTTCAAAAAAGTTGTTAGTGGTTTTTGAAAATTGATAATTGAAAAAGTAGTTAGATGGTTTTGAAAAAGATAAGAAATAGTAAGTTTTGAAAAGATAAGAAGTTAAAAAAAGATTTTGAAATTTAAATTTGAAAAAGATATGATTTTAAAAAGATTTGATTGAAAAAGATATGTTTAAAAAGATATGATTGAAAAAGAGATTAAAAAGATTTGATTTTTAAAATTAAAATTGATGACATGACTAACAAGAAACTAAAAAATATGATTCTAGAATTTAAAGATTGAACTTAACAAGAAAGTAACAAACTTAAAATTTTTTTTTTGAATCAAATCCTTAATTTTTAGCAAGGTTTTCGAAAATATGAAATAAAAATAAGAAAAAGATTTTAAAAATCAATTTTTAAGATTTTTGAAAATATTAAGAAGAAAAATGAAAAAGATTTGATTTTTGAAAAAGATTTGAAAAGATAGACTTTTTAAATTGAAATTTTGACTTGACTAACAAGAAACAACTAAGTTTTAAAATTTTTTGACTAAGTCAACCCAAAATTTCGAAATTTATGAGTGAAATAAGGAAAATATATTTTTTTGATTTTTTTGAATTTAATGAGGAAAGAGAAAAACCACAAAATGACTCAACACATAAAAATTTTGGATTAAAACAAATGATGCATGCAAGAACACTATGAATGTCAAGATGAACACCAATAACACTTTGAAGATCATGATGAACATCAAGAACTTATTTTTGAAAATATTTTCAAGAAAAGAAAAACATGCAAGACACCGAACTTAGAGATTTTTCATGTTTAGACACTATGAATTCAAAAATGCATATGAAAAACAACAAAAGACACAAAACAAGAAAATATGAAGATCAAACAAGGAGACTAATTAAGAACAACTTGAATATCATGAAGAATGCAATGTATGAATTTTCGAAATTTTTTTAGAAAAATTAAAATGTGCAATTGACACCAAACTTAAAAATTGACACTAGACTCAAACAAGAAACACAAAATATTTTTTTTGGTTTTTATGATTTTATTAAAAAAAAATTTCGAGAATTATTTATGGAAAAGAAAATAAAAAATTCAAAAAAAATTTCAATAGGAATTCCAGGAAGCATGCAATGTTAGCCTAAAGTTTCAGTCTAAAAGGATTAGACACGGCTAGCCAAGCTTCAGCAAGACATCACATACAACAGCCAAATTGATGGGAATCAAAAAGGCTCTTGTGATGATGAAAGTATCATCTGAAACTCTAGAATTCATTCTTAAAAATTTTGAACAATTTTTCGAAAACAGAAGGAAAGTTTTGAAAGATTTTTTTGAAAATAAAACGAAAAGAAAGTTACCTCATATGAGTAACAAGATGAACCGTCAGTTGTCCAAACTCGAATAATCCCCGGCAACGGCGCCAAAAACTTGGTACAGGAAATTGTGATACACAACTTCGTGTAGCTGACCAGCAAGTGCACTGGGTCGTCCAAGTAATACCTTACGTGAGTAAGGGTTGATCCCACAGAGATTATCGGCTTGAAGCAAGGTATGGTCGTCTTGTAAATCTCAGTCAGGTGGATTCAAATGGTTATGGAGTTTTGATAATTAAAAGATAAATAAACATAAAATAAAGATAGAGATACTTATGTAATTCATTGGTGGGAATTTCAGATAAGCGTATAGAGATGCGTTATTCCTTCTGAATATCTGCTTTCCTACTGTCTTCATTCAATCATTCATACTCCTTTCCATGGCAAGCTGTATGTTGGGGATCACCATTGTCAATGGCTACCTCTCGTCCTCTCAGTGAAAATGGTCCTCTACGGTTTCTGTACGGCTAATCAACTGTCGAATTTCTTGTCTCGGATGAAAAATACCAGGCATAGCTACCGCATGGCTAATCAGCTATCGGTTCTCGATCGTGTCAGAATAAGATCCAATGATCCTTTTGCACACAGTCACTGTGCCCCACAGTCGCGAGTTTGAAGCTCGTCACAGTCATCCCTTCCCAGATCCTACTCGGAATACCACATACAAGGTTTAGACTTTCCGAATCTCAGGAATGCTGCCAAATGTTTCTAGTTTATACCACGAAGGTTCTAATCTCAGATTTAGATGCCCCATTGTCAGAGGGGAAACGATGTGAATCGTTGATTAGAGACCCAAGAGATATGCATTCAAGCTTGTTTTCATGTAGAACGGGAGTGTTTGTCAGGCACGCGTTCATAAGTTAGAATGGTGATGAGTGTCACTTGATCATCACATTCATCATGTTCTTGTGTGCAAATGAATATCTTAGAATAAGGATAAGCTTGTATTGAATAGAAGAACAATAGTAATTTGCATTAATACTCGAGGAACAGCAGAGCTCCACCCCTTAATCTATGGTGTGTAGAAACTCCACCGTTGGAAATACATAACAACAAGGTTTAGGCATGGCCGAATGGCCAGCCTCCCAAAAGTGATCAAAAGATCAAAATATGATCCAAAGATGTCAGTACAATAGTAAAAATTCCTATTTATACTAAACTAGTTACTAGGATTACAGAAATAAGTAAATGATGCAGAAATCTACTTTCGGGCCCACTTGGTGTGTGCTTGGGATAAGCATTGAAGTTTTCATGTGTAGAGACTTTTCTTGGAGTTAAACGCCAGCTTTTATGCCAGTTTGGGTGTTTAACTCTAGCTTTTATCCTGTTTTTGGCGTTTAACGCCAGAATAGGATAGGAAGTTGGCGTTTGAACGCCAGTTTTCATAATCAAAACTCGGGAAAAGTATGGACTATTATATATTGCTGGAAAGCTCAGGATATCTACTTTCCAACGCAATTGAGAACGCGGCAATTGGACTTCTGTAGCTCCAGAAACTCTATTTCGAGTGCAGGCAGGTCAGAATCCAACAACATCTACAGTCCTTTTTCAGTCTCTGAATCAGATTTTTGCTCAGGTCCCACAATTTCAGCCAAAAAATACCTGAAATCACAGAAAAACATACAAACTCATAGTAAAGTCCAGAAATGTGAATTTTGCTTAAAAACTAATAAAAATATACTAAAAAGTAGCTAGATCATACTAAAAACTACCTAAAAACAATGCCAAAAAGCGTATAAATTATTCACTCATCAATTACACACAAAATATACCACGTGGCGCATCAGATTCCTCGGCAACGGCACAAAAAACTTGATGTTTATACCGATTTGGAATTTATCAAAATAATTTCGTTGTGAGCATAGTCCAAACCAATAATCGATCTTCAAATCAAATTTCAATGTTTAGTTGTCACAAGTACAAATCCCAATGAAAATTAACTGAAGTATTTAAACCTTGGGTCGTCTCACAAGGAATTGCAATGAAGTGATCAATGATTGGCTATGAAGGAACAAGGGGGTTTGATTTGGTAATTGACAAGAAAATAAATGACAAGAACTAATAAAAGAAAGGAAAGAACTCTTGGCTAAGGCATGGGAATTGAGATCACCATCCTTGTTCACAAATTATATATTGACAATTATGAGGGATGAAACCCATTAAGTCTACCTCTATGCTTGAAGTACGTATAATGTCTACTTCAATTCTTGAAGTACGTCAAATAGGGTTGATCAACATCAATCCATAAGTCCTAACCTAGCTACTAATTGACTTAGTAATAGGCTAGTGTTAATGGTTATCAAATTGATCACATAGGGTTCTCAAATCACCAATTCAATGAGACCCAATGATTCAAGGTCACTTAATTCCCTTAGCCTAGGCCAAGAGTAAAGAAAACTACTCTAAAACTAGTGAGAATATTTTATCAAACACCTAGAGTACAATAAAAGTAAACATCACAAAATGCGAGAATTAAAGAAACCCATAACTAACACTAGCAAGAAATCAACAATAGCAACTAAGATAAACATAAAAAGACATGGAAACATAAAATTGTATTAAAAGAAAATAGAAATCCAACAAGGTTCATAAACATAAAAGAGAGCAAAATAAGAAAATTAATAAGAAAATCTAAGAAGATTGAGATAATAGAATATAAGGAGAATTGAAATAAAAACAAGAATTGAAAGTTGGATCTAAGGAAATTTAACCTAAACTACCCTAAATTCTAGAGAGAAGGGAGAGCTTCTCTCTCTAGAATTCTAACCTACAATATGATGAATACTATCCTATGACTATTCCCCCATTCTCTTGCAATCCTTGGGTTCAAAATCATCAAAAATGAGTTGGATTTGGGCCTCCTTGAGCTCAGAAATCGCCCCAATATTTTACCTTTAGTGAAGTCACATGCAGCTTGTCACGCATACGCATGGGTCACACATACGCGTCACTGGCAAAATTTCTCTTCACGAGTGTGCGTGGGTGACACGTGTGCATCGCTGGGCGAATCTCCTTTTCACGCGTACGCGTGGGTGGCACGTGTGCATGGCCTTCTGTTTAGCAAATCCTCATTTCTTCATGAATTCTCCATTTTTGCATGCTTTTTCTTCATTTCTTCAACCCAATCTTTGCCTTTTAATCCTGAAATCACTTAACAAACATATCACGACATCTAATGAAATTAAAGTGAATTAAAATTAGCGATTTAAGCCTAAAAAGCATGTTTTTACTCTTAAGCACAAATTAAGAGGAATTCACAAAACCATGCTATTTCATTGAATAAATGTGAGAAAAGTTGATAAAATTTTCAAAATTCAACACAAGATAAACCACAAAATTGAGGTTTATCACACAACCTATAAGCTCATTGACTTTCTTATAGAATTTTCCCTTATTCCATGTTAGAGCAGTTATTGGCTTGGGAAAAAAAATTCTGCAAAGAAGTTAAGATAAATAATCTTTCTTTTTGCTTATTTAACAATCTAAAACTTTTTGTGTTTTCAATTGATTTAATAAACTATTTGTATAAGAGAGGATTATTGGAGTCTTTGATGAGAGTAAGATCAATGCGAGTTAGATAAATAGAATTGTAGATATGAAATGAGTCATAATCTTACTTCTACTCTAAAATAAAATATTATGTAATGCTATAGCAATAATATAATGATGCAGATATTTATTTTTTGAAAATAACATTTCTTTCTCTCTTTTACATTTATTTATTTGTTTAATTTAGAATAAATCTTTAATTTGATTCGAAATTTTTTTTTAAATGTTAGTTGTTTTTAAAAGATTAATGGCATTAAATAAGCCTTTAAATTTTATATTATTTTGATGATAATTGAAAGCACATATTTATTTCTAATCATTTTTTACCAGTTGCTTTAGAAAGTTTGATTTCATTGAGACAATTGCTTTATTGAGTTTTCTTTTTTTTATTTTGTTTTTTTTTATTTGACTGATTTTCAATGAATGATTATTTATTTCCATCTTATCTTTGCACTTAGGGCCAGTTTGGCTAAATTTTTTAAATAAGTTCTTTTGAAAAAAGAGCTTAAAATATAAGGACTTTTATTAATAATAACTTTTAAATAAGTTATTTTGAGTTTGAATAGTTATTATAGAAGTCCTTGTTTTTCTCCTTTCAGTTCGTGTTTCTCTTGAAGTCCGGCTATTCTCTCAATGATAGTCTGCTCTCTTTCTCTTTTCGGACTATATTCTCTCTCTTTCGGTCTCTCTCCGAAACCTAGATTCTCAACCCCGCTTTTCAGCTTCTGGTTCATATTTATTGTCAACCGCCGCCATTTTTTTCTAAATGTTTGTTGTTTCATTCGATTTTATGTTAAGAAAACTAACTTGGTTGCATTAATTGCAGCTCCCATCATCAAAAGGTGTAAAATGGAAAGGCGAATTCAACAGAGGCGATGCCGAGTAAGTATCATTATTTTTTATTTCTTTGCCGGTTACTCTATTTTCTTTTTTGATCTGACTCGTGTTTTAGTGTGAATTAGACAAAATAATTAGGGTTTAGGGTTCTCCATATCTGGGATCAAAAGCTGTTAAGATAACGGGTTGATCTGAATTTTAACGTGTTAGATATTTGGATTTAGTTGTTCTGTGTGCTATTTCGTGATTTTTGTGTTGTATTGTCAAGCTTGTCGTAAATAAGAAAGGAATGGCCGTCGCCAAAGGTGACAGAAAAATCGGAAAGGAAAAATGTGTCTAAGACCCTAAGAAACTAAAGAGGCCACTGAGTGCTTTCTTCATTTTCATTTGATTGCCGATATGCTATTCTCTTTTCACTGAATATTTTTCACCTAAAAAACTTTTTGCCACACAACATGGCAATTAATTAATTCTCTGTTGTTATTTCTTAAATTATTTCTACTGCTATATATTTTTCTTAAATTAAATAATCTTAAACTATACATTGTTACAAATGATAATGCTTTCCAGGATTGAATTCCTATTCTGAAAATTAGATATCAAAATGGCAAATGGCGATTTGTAATTTGTTTCTTTTTTTCATATTTGATGGTTTATGGTAATTAGATTTTTTTATCTTATTATTTTGTGTTTTATAATTTGGAATAGTTTAAGCACCGCTACTTTTCATGTGACTGAGGCTGAGTTATATGTGCTTCTTAGCTTTTTGCCCATTTTGATGCTTGCTTTATGTTTTGTAAAATATTAATGTTTATTGTGACAGAAAAATGAAAAAGTCTTGGAAAATGGTTCAAGAAATTTATCTTGGGAAGAAAATCATCATCAAAGTATAATTTCTCAAAAAAAAAAATGATATTTTTATAAGTATGATTGATTTTAGATACGATTTTATTGTTTTTGTGTGGTTATGATTTGCCACATTTAGTTTTGTTTGTTAGAAAAGAGAGTATGGAAGAAAGAGTTCTTCAGTATGGTGCCTGTTGTAGGTCTTTATATTTTGAAATATGCATTTATCGGAGTTCTAATTGTTTGTTTCAATTTCTTTTAAAGAAACTAAGTAACAATTCATATCCAATGATGATCTTATTCTTTTCAATTTTGTTTTGTTTTACTTTTCTTTATTTATTTTTTAACTAATTTTCAGTGAATGATTATTTATTTCTATGATATCTTTGTACGCAGTGTCAAACTAGACATGGCTCTTCATATAAATTTTGTTAACAGATAAGTAGTTTAATAACTATTAATTTTTAAGATCTACATGCCATTCATTAGAAACAAGTTAATGTTTTTATAGGGTGCAATTTCAGCTGTTAGTGTTTGTAATTTGTATTTTGGAAAGTCTTGATGTGTTTTTTTACAATTTTTTATTTTGTTATTTCTCTCATTCTCTGTTTTTTTTTGTTTTTTTTTGAGTATTTATTTTATAAATACAAATTTTGTTTTCTTTTTTTTTTTAATTTTGGTAAGAGCAATGTTAGGGGCCAGCAATTTTTGTGATTGTTAGCCATCAACTAGCCATCAATGATAATTTGATGGTGTGAGATTGGTGTTAGATTTCATCCAATGGCTCACATTTCTCTGCTGGTTACATGCTGGCCAAAATTCAATAAAACTGCTGGCCCCCTAGAGTTTTCCTTTTGGTAATTTTATGTGTAGATTTTTAAAATTTTAAGACTCCTTGATTCTATATTATTATAGAGTCATGCATCTTCATCTTTCATCTATGTTTTTCCCTCCCACGGCGTCGAAAGGGTAATCTTTTTCTCAAGCTCATAACCCTCTTTCCCTTGATGTGGGTGAATACAAATTTTCATTGAAGATCAGAACTGGCTCCATATTTTCTAGATCATATCGTATCTTTGCCTCTTTCACAGGTATTCAGCCATCCAAATTCTTATCCATATCTATAAATCCTATTTCTCTCTACTTCGCAACATCTTCTTCCCTATTTTGGAGTAGAGTTTTTTTTTTTTTTTTTTTTGTTTCAGTTATTGGAGTAGAAACTGGTTCTTTTCCCTTACGCCTATAAATCCTATTATCCCTTACTTCCCAGCGTCTTCTGTGTTTGAAATTGGTTTTATTCCATATACTCTAAATCCTATATTCTGCTATGTATAGAGAATAGTCACCTGAGTCTACTAATAGAGTTTCTTTGTTGATGTGGTGGTGCATGATGGCTTATAATGAAGTTTTATAGCTTTTTTATGTTTTTCTTCTAATTAAAATTATATGTGCTGTAACTTGGTAACCATGTTTCATTTGAGTAGTACAATTAATTGAACTATTTCTCTGAGTTATCTAATATATGTTATTTGACGATTGTTGTTTTTTTTTTTGTGTGGTGGTGATTAAGCTGTCTTCTGGATGAAAAGATGCACTGCACAACCTACAAGCTAGCTGACTTCCGCAGAGAATCGCCCATTCCTCCATGTTGCAACAACTCCTGACTTGGGAGAAGAAGTTCTACGAGGAAGTAAGGTAAATTGTAAGACCAGAGCTTTTGGAAATTTTATTATAAGCCAATTCCAATTTAATTTATTTGTTAAAAACTTTAATTTCAGAAATTATTTTATTAAATATAATTAAATCAAGTTTTGATAAATTGAGTTTGCATTAAATTAGGATTTTTATCTAATTTTATAATTATTAAATCATTTTTATCTTCAAAATTTCAAAATTTAAAGTTTTAGTAGTTATAAAACAACAAGAATTTTATATGATTCAATTTGAATTTTAAGATATTGAATCTAATTTTTATGAATAAAACAAAATTAAGCAGAATATTACCTTATTTGAAAACCAATTAGCAAATTGATGAATAAATAGAATCCTCAAAGTAATTTTAAGAGATTAAATTAGGTTTTAAATTACTACTTGTAACACCCTTACTACCAAACTATCACACTTCCGGTTACGCCACTCTGACAGCGAGGATATTATGACAACATCCATATATTTTTATAATAAAATAGGAGCCTTTTAACTTGGAACTATATCAACTTTTTATTGAAAAACCAGAAATACTATGTCTTGAAAACTTACATACATACAGACATTGTTGTCAAACTCGCGAGTTAACTCGTAAACTCGTAACTCGTACGAGTTTACGAGTTTAGGTAGTGGAATCGAGTTGACTCGGATATAAACTCGATCTTGAGTAAACTCGGGTAGACTCGACTAGACTCGGTCAAACTCGGTCAAACTCGCGATTCCATGGCCGAGTTAGCGAGTTTGCTTTGTGCCCAATGTTCTTGGCCCAAAATGGCCCAATAAAAAACATTTTCCTTATAGGGTTTCAAAACACAGACTCGCTCATTCATTGCACCATTTTTCACTCGAGTCCCAACTCTCACTCTCTCATTGTGTCACGCTGCCGCCTTTTGTCGCGATGCCGCCGTTCATTGTGCTGCCGCTGTTCATTGTTGTTCTCCATCGTTCGCCTATTTCTCCTACCTCTGCCCTTCTTCACGCCATCATCCTTGGTCTCTATTGCTCTTTTGCTCTTCTTTGCTTTGTGCTTGTATCGTCCGCAACTCTACCGCGCTACCACTGTTCCTCAGTTCGTCACGCCGTCATCTAAACTCTCAAGTTTTTAACTTTCTAGCTCTCTACTTTGCTTCGTGCCACCAAGCCGTCCATCTCTGCTCTACATGACGTCTTTGCTCTCTCTGTTTCACGCTATCATTGTTCTCAATTGTAATTGGTTGCCTGGACTTTGTTCTCCTCATCTGAATTGCTGTATTCAAGTATTTTTTTTAAATATTATTTAAAATTTTTATAGATTAGAATTCAGCCATTTAGATATTACAATCTTTTTAATCACTCTGTATTATCATTGGTTCATGATTGTAGTTTTGTAGACTAAAATTTAGTAATTTGATTATTTAGTAATTTTATTGCTTTAAGTTTTTTCAGAAAGATTGGGATTTAGGCATATAAATTTTACAAGCTTTTCTAATCACTTTGTATTGCTTTAATTTTATTGCACTTGATTTTACAGATTACTTGAATAGGATTTATTAATTTTAGTATTTGATATTGTTGATTTAGTAATTTGAGTGTTTGTCATAGAAGACGAAGATGTCGAAGGATTTTAGATTTAGTTTATTAGAATATTTAATTGTTGATTTGTTATATTTAAATGTGTATTCTAAATTACCAATTATAATTTGTTCTACTATTTTAGTATATTTTGTATTTTAATGTTGAAATTGTTAATTTTAAATGTCTAAATTTGATTAAATATATATAAAATTTTAAAGAATTCATAGCTAATAAACTCGTCTGAGTCTACGAGTTAAATCGCGAGTCGAGTCTAGGTCAATTCCCGAGTTTACTTAGACTCGCGAGTTTGACAACCTTGCATACAGACAAACCAATCACAATATATAGACATAATAACGAGTTTTTTATACAAATAACTAATCATGACTCCTATCCCTCTTTACAAAAATATAATATTAATGACGAGGGAAATAATAACTAAACTAATACAACAATATCGTATAAACAAAAATGCAATATGAAACACCCTAATTAGTCTAAAGCTTTATCTCGCATCGTAAAGCAAAGGTTAATCAAAGGTTACGATAATTCTAAGCATAGTTATCAGAACCAAACCGGTAATTGATTTGGTCATATGACTGGGTCACCGGGTCATTGGTTCAATCGGTGGGTGATTAATTTATCCGATTAACCCGGTCATAATTAAATAAAAATATAAAATTATAAAAATAAAAAAATAAAAAATTAAATGCATGTTTTCAAAAAATATATTAATCATTAATGAAATATCAATTCTTAAATAATATTTATGGTGCAAAAATAGATAATAAATTAGTCGTTAGTATAAAATATTTTCTCAATTTAAATGAACGAGAGAAAACAAAAAGATAACACAATCAATATCAATATATCAATATGTTTGTATATTAGGTATTGTTATTTGTTTGGTATCCATGTCAATTCATGTTTAAAAGGATAAAAAAAGATATTTATGATTATTATATATTTAATTTTTGTCATAAGAAGTATGAAGATGCTTGATGGCATAACGGCAAGGGCTAGGGTCTGCATACTCATCACTCCGTGCTCGAATCGGTCGGTTTTCAACGAGTTTGACTACTGTTGATCGGTTCAACTGCATGTTCGGTTCAACTAACTAACCGAATTGGCCAGACTATCAGTTCATCGGTTTTTTGGTTGAACCAGTTGGTTCGGTCCGATTCTGATAATTATGGTTCTAAGCTCATACGTATGACATATAAAAGAAATAATATAATCTAGAAGCATATAGCTCAAAACAGAGTTTAAAAAGCGCAAAACGTACTAACGAAACTTCTAACTTACAGCACATGAAACATATATAATATAATAAAATATCATAGTGTAATATCATAAGGAGTCTAGCCATGGCTGGCGGAGTTTAAGCCGGCTAACCATATATACAGACAAAATAGAATTCGAAGCTTAAAACAGCTTATACAAGTTTTCCTCTCAATTACAAGCCTCTAGGCAAAAGTAAAATACAAAAGTGAGATATATATATATATATATATATATATATATACAGAAAATAAATCAAAAAGACTCCAAGAATAACAGGATCTTCCGCTTCTATCACCATCAAGCAACTCACCGAGGTCGGTTGCGACCTGTATTTGAAAAACACAATAGAAATATAGTAGGAAATTCTCAGTATGGTAACAGTGCCCACCGATGTAAGATATAAGACTTCGAGACGCCAAAGGTAATCCTGGACTTCATATCCATCACAAGATTTCAATCTTAAGGCATACTAAAACAATAAAGAATATATGTATAAATCTTAACATAAATAAAAAGGGTTATCTATCTTTGGGATTTATATTCTAACCAAACACCGTTGTTCCACGGCCTTCACCAATCTATCCTCCATGCGATTCTATTACCACCTCCTTCCAAACCTCTTCAATCCTGGTAGAAATCACAATTAATTACAATGCAAGTAAAACACAAGTAGAAGCATATAAGACTAGTAGTTCAAGTAAGCAATTAGGCATGCTATACAATTAGGCAAGTAATTACAAGTCGGTAAAGCAAACAAATAGATAGAAAATGCAGATGATGAATGTATGTCCTACTAGCTATGGTATCACATTGTCGGTTCAACTGCCAACTCGACACACCTCCATGAAGATGTTGCCATTCGAATCATCATTGGGAACCCCCGAGATATAGTGTTCGGATCACCGTCTAGAATTTTGTGCCTGCACACTCTATTGATCTGAAGGGATGCGAGCGGGATACTCTTGGCTCAGACCTCACATCTCAACGTAAGCGGGATTAACCACCGTCCTTACGCCGCTGCTACCTCGACAGAAGGGATTAACAACCGTCCCTACTGAGCGTATAACGTCTCATCAATCTCAAAATAAAATAGTAGTTCAGTGGTTCTTTTAGAAAACATTTTCAATACACCAATGATTCATCATTGCACATTCGAGTCCTCGACTCATCTCAACCACTTTCACATCAACATTTCCATTTCGAACTCAACAGTTCCTCAGTTCTCATTTCATATACCAATCTAACTTCGCATGCTATCAAACCATCCTCAATACATCTGAAATCTAAGCCTCCTTTTTCTAATTTCATAATAATATCAACTAAAACTCTTAGGATATTTTCCATGTTCTCATACTAAAAACTAAGCCCAAAAGTCTTAAAATAGTGTCACGGAAGCTTACAATCTTGTTGGGAAGGTAAAATAGTTGAAAACAAAATTTAAGTTTGAGAAACAGGGCGTGTGCGTACGCATAGGAGTATGCGTGCGCACGCCCAGAGATTTTTAAAACTTGTGCGTATGCATAGAGGTGTGTGTACGCACAGGTACCAAATTTTGCAATTCTGTTCGCTCGCACAGGCTGTGCTAGCGTCCTTTACAGATTGCGCTTCCCAACGTGTGCGTGCGCACCGGGCTGTGCGTGCACACAGGTTGTAAACTTTCATTGGATATGTGCGCGCACAAGCTGTGCTAGCGCTTTAAATAGATTGCCTGCCTCTGCGTGTGCATACGCACAAGTTTGTGCGTGCGCACAGGTTGAAAATTTCGCAAGGGTGTGCGTGCGCACAAGGCTATGCGTGCGCACATACCAGAAATCACAAAATTCTGCAATTTTGCAGAATTTTAGATTTTCAACACCAAACTTTGAATGATCATAACTTTCTCTACAAAAATCCAAATTTTACAAACTTTATATCAAATTGAAGAGTTTCTAATAAACTTTAATTCTAAACCAAATTTAACAAATTTTGAAAACCGAGGCAAAAGTTATGATCAGACAAAGTTCACCAAAAGCCAATTTTTTTCCAAATCCCACAATTTGTTGTAAAACACGGCCCAAACCATACCAAACCATTCCAAACTCCATTTTTCATCAAAATCTACCCTTTGTGTCATATTACGCCAATCTCACAACATTTTCCTTCACATTTCATGATTCTCAACCTCGACATCAAATACATAACGCTTATGATCAATCCAGCTTTAAATTTACCATCCACATTACCATTTCATCAACCTCAACATCGCATCTATCATACCAAATGACTTTTCAAATCCACACAATCATTCATCATCAACATATCATTATCAATGATCATAATTAAACTCAAAATTCATCAACCCATCATAACATCATACATTAACATTCAACAATTCATCAACCATTATAATTCAAACATATCCTATGAGTCACTAACCTAAGTGTCCATGAATATTATATACTACATAGAGGAAACCAAAATCATACCTTGGCTGATTCCCAATATGCCAAAAACCAAAAAATTGAGTTCAACTCAAGCTTTCAACCACAATCAAGCTTCTAATTCCACTCCAAAAAACACCAACAAGTTCCAGTAGCTTCCAAACTCATAATAATCAAGCTATATATGCACAATTCATCACTAATCAAATTAGGGCTCAACATAATTGAAATTTCACAAGGGTTCAAGACCTCTTACCTTTCCCAACAGCTTTGGAAGATAAAATCCAATGCTAAGCAAGGATTAGAATATACCTAAACACTCAAAATCACAAAAATTCACTTAATCACAAACCCTAGGATTCAAAATTTTGGAGAAGAATTGAGAGAGATTCGTGATTTTCTTACCACTTTCTTGGAAGGGTTTTGTAGAGCTCTTCACGAGAAACGCGTGGCCGCAAACGGTGCGGCGATTGAAGATCTGTAGCTCAATATATGAGCTTGAGAAGATGAAAGTGAATAGTATCAATGGAGCTTTTTCTCCTTCTTCTCTTATCAGCTGGTGGTGTTGTGCTTTAAGTGTTTTGTGTTGAAGTGGGTTCATTAAATGAAACTTTATATATGTTGGGTTTGGGCCCAACTTGGGTCCGGTCCAATCCGTTAATGTTTTTAGCCTGTCGGGCCAAACCTTTTAAAATTAACATCCGATTTTTGACTTCTAATATTTTTCTAATTTTTTTACTGTTTTCACTTTTTCTTGAGCAGTAATGGACAGACTTGAACCGGTTCAACTGGCTCAACTGTCAATTTGCGGTTTTTTACGATTTTTCGCAGAAAATATATTTTCTGACTCAAAAAACATTCTCAGTCCAAAAATCATATTTGAATCATCAAATCTGACTTTAATTTTTCGGAACCTAATTTAGGCAATATTAATTACTTAATTAAACAATTAATTAAGCTCGGTTCTTACATTCTCCCCACCAAATAAGAAATTTTGCCCTCAAAATTTAATGATTACCTGAGAATAGCTCGGGATAATCCTTTCTCATCTCAGACTCCAATTCCCAAGTATGCTCTTTAACTCCTGCTCGCTCCCAAACAACTTTAACCAGCTGAACTTCTTTTTCTCGCAGCTTCTTCACACTAGTGTCATCGATTCTCACTATTGTTACTTGAAATGTCAAGTTCTCTCTCAACTCGATCGACTCAGGCTCTAAAACATGAGCTGCATCCGACGTGCACTTACGAAGTTGTGACACATGGAATACATCATGCAAGTTAGACAAGTGAGGTGACAAAGCTACTTGATATGCCATCGGCCCGAACCGACTCAGAATCTCAAACGGTCCAATGAACATCGGATTCAACTTCTTGGTCTTAATTGTTCTTCCAACCCCAGTTGTCAGTGTAACCCTTAGAAACACGTGTTCTCCCACTTCAAATTCCAATAGTTTTCTTCAATGAACCGCATAACCTTTCTGTCAGCTTTGCGCAGTCAAAATTCTTGCACGGATCTTCTTAATGTTCTCAGTAGTCTCTGCTCCCAAATCAGGACCCAAAACACTTACCTCACTAGTTTCATACCATGTGGAGATTCGCATTTCCGTCCATACAAGGCCTCATACGGAGCCATTCTAATGCTCGCATGAAAGCTATTGTTGTACGCAAACTTTACCAATGGTATGTAACGGTCCCAACTTCCAGGTTGATCCAGGACACATGCTCTTAGCATATCTTCCAACATCTGAATAGTTCTTTTCGATTGTTCATCCGTTTGTGGATGATATGCGGTACAAAGACACAGCTTCATACCGAAAGTTTTTTGAAAAGCTCTCCAAAATCTTGATGTGAATCGGGGATCACGGTCCGATACTGTGCTCGATGGCACACCATGCAATCTTACAATCTCCTTGATGTACAATATCGCCAACTCCTCTATAGAACAGTTCACTCGAATAGGCAAAAAATGAGCGAATTTGGTTAAGCGATCAACGATCACCCAAATTGCGTCAAATCCTGACCTAGTCCTCAGTAAACCAGTCACAAAATCCATTGTGATTCCTTCCCACTTTCACTGAGGAATTTCAAGTGGTTGTAGCATCCCCGACAGTTTCTGATGCTCTGTCTTTACCTTCTAACAAGTCAAACACTTGGATACCATTGTAGCTACATCACCTTTCATTCCAGGCCACCAGAACATCTTCAAGTCATAAGACATATTCTGCTTCCGGGATGAATAGAAAACCCACTGTTGTGAGTTTTCGACAACAAGTCTTGTCTCAAACTCCCGACATCTGGTATGCAAAGCCTCCCCTTAGACCTCCATAATCCTTCATCATCCTTGGTGAATTCTCCACGCTTCTTATCACCAACTAGTTGAAACAATTGTTGAAGCTGTTGCTCATCTTGCTGAGCCTTTTGTATCTCTGTTTTAAATGTACTCAAAATCTGTAATTGATTCAAACAAGCTCTTTCGACAACTTCACCAATATCCAGCTTAAGATCTACAAACTTATCCACTAGCTCCTCTTCCTTGATCCTCATCCAAGCTATGGTTAAAGATTTCCGACTCAATGCGTCTGCTACCACATTCGCCTTTCAAGGATGATAACTTAGTTCAAAATCATAATCCTTAAGCAACTCTATCCACCTCTTCTGTCTTATATTAAGCTTTTTCTGATCAAAGATGTACTTGAGACTCTTGTGATCAGAAAAGACGCTAAACCCCACTCCGTACAAGTGGTGTCTCCAAATCTTCAATGCAAACACAATCGCCGCTAATTCCAAATCATTAGTTGGGTAATTTACCTCATGCGGTCTCAACTGACGCGATGCGTAACCCACCACATTCCAGTGTTGCAACAACACGCAACCCAAACCCTTCAAGGAAGCATCACAATATACTTCAAATGGTTTATGTGGTTCCGGTAAAATTAAAATAGGTGCTGAAGTTAACTTCTGCTTCAAAGTTTGAAAATTTTTTTCACACTCTGACGTCCACACAAACGACACCTCCTTTCTTGTCAATTTAGTCATCGGTAGTGCAATCCGGAAAAATTCTTCAATAAATCTCCGGTAATATCCGGCCAAGCCTAAGAAACTTCTGACTTCTGTCACCGTTGTTGGCCTTTCCCATTCCATCACCGCCTCACTACTAGAAATAGGGCTTTTTCGGACAAAAATTTCAAACGAAATTTATTCCGTCTGAATGACTTTTTCATTTCGGACAAATTTGAGACAAATGTTGAACAATTTTTAGTGGAGATATTGAAATAATATATTCTGTCGTAAATTTGTCTAAATTTTGTCCTAAATTTTGGCGCCAAATTTTTTTTAG
Organism: Arachis hypogaea; assembly: GCF_003086295.3. Lineage (NCBI taxonomy): Eukaryota > Viridiplantae > Streptophyta > Magnoliopsida > Fabales > Fabaceae > Arachis > Arachis hypogaea. The sequence continues at coordinate 33,402,021 of NC_092045.1, read as the reverse complement.
ATGGCGCCAAAATTTTCATACAGATTAGCAACACATTTTGGACAAAAACTATAATTCGTCCGTATTCCATCTGAATATGCGCAATAACTTCAGACGGATTTGGGACACATTTTGAAAAATGTTAATTCTATCCTAAATTTGTCTATAATTAGTCTTAAATGTTTTTACTATAACTAACCCTTCGAAGTAGACAAAATTTTTTCCCACAAATTTGAGACAAAAATAGCATCATTTGTAAATTCCGTTTGAAAGTTCATCAAATTTCAATCAGATTTCAAATATTTATTAAAAACTTTTAAAATTTAGTATAAAAATATTATTTATATTTTAAATTAGTCTATGATTTGTCTCAAAATTTTTACTATTCTAAAATAAAATTTTTTCTTAAAATAACCTTAATTATATATAACTTATAAAAAGGTACCGTTTTTGTTTGCACCTTTCAACTCCAAAACCTCTTGATTAAAATATGAAATAATCAGCATACCAATTAACATCTTATTTATTATTATACATATTTTTTAAAATTGGATTAATAAGTACGTTAGCGCTTATTTATGCATGCTTTTTTATATAAATAAGTAAATAAAAAAATTAATTCTCATAATATGCATGCAGAGAAAGCTTTACAAAAATGCGCAGGCCATTGTTCGCAAAGCACTCGCGAAATGGATTTAGTGTCATCATCTTAGGAGAGGCGCACACGAATTGAAACTTCTGGTGGGGGAAGTTTTTTTGTGCCTGGCGCCAACGAAATAGGTACTTTTGGTGGGGTTACCATGAAATTTAGTTGGTTTATTTTTAAAATATATTTTTAAATATTTTAAAAAATAAAAAAATCATTTAATTTTTTATTAAGTTAATAATTTATTTTTATATAATATCAAATATGAAATAAATTACAATCTTAAAATAATTAATTGAATCATTATAAATCAACCATTAAAATATAAGACTAGTAAATAAATCTATTATTCACAGTAACTCTTTTAATTCAAGTAGTACGTACTCAGTACTAAATAAAAAAAATTTAACAAATATACCTATTCAATCCTAAATTTTAGAACTAAATTGATTATATTAGTTTTTTTTTTCTATCATTATATATTATGTTTGATTTTTTTTTAGTTAAACTTGGAAACTCTATCTTTTATTTTTTTTATATACTCTATCTTCTTTTTTTTATTATTTTATTTTATTATACTTAATATTAAATTTCTCATACAAATTTTTATAAACCATCTTATATTTAATTTTGATTTTTTTAGTTACTTCATATTATTTTTTAATTTATTCTTTTAATTATTTACGTTATAATAATTCAAATTTTAATTTTTTAACAAATTTAAGATAAAGTGTATCAAAGAATTACATAGGTAAAAATTTTAAAAATAAATTAGAAGAGTGTTAGGAGTCAGCAGATTTTGTGATTTGTAGCCATCAATTAGCCATCAGTAGTGTTTTTAATGGTGTGAGATTACATCTAATGGTGGATAATTACTCATTTTTCCTTTAATGATTAAATGCTGGCGAAATTTTAATAAAAGTGCTAACTCCTAGACTTTCTCAATAAATTATATCCAATCTTCTAAAAAAAATAGTAAAAATAAAATATAATAAAAAAATCACGTAAAATAAAAAAGTCATACTTTTTCATAAAATTGTAGTATATTAAAAATTAAAAAAATACAAATAAATACATTTCTTAGTGGACTTTTTCATACTATTCATTTTGATCTTCATCCTCATTGTTCTCGTCGTCGTCCTCGTCTTCGTTCTCATCCTCATCCATATCTTCGTCTTCATCCCCAAGTGGCATCATCATCATCATCATCATCATCATCATCATCATCATCACTTGTACTATTGGTTTCCAGTAAATCAACAGTAATGTCAATATCATTTGAGATATGATTGTTAAATTGATTTGTGCCATCTTCTTGATATGCAAAATCCTCCGTTGTTTTAATCTCAATCTCACCTCTTGCTTTAGTCTTGAATACAAACCACCATTCTGCTTTTTCTTTGGTGTTGCTTATTGGATGAGGTGCAAAATATACTTGAATTGCTTTATATGCAATGATAAACGGATCATATTTACCATATCGTCGATTCTTTCGAATCTGTATGATTCCATACTCTTTGTTTACCTTTGTTCCTTTGCCAATTGTGGGATCAAACCATTCACATTTAAATAGTACAACTCTTTTTAGTGGTAGCCCAGTATACTCAACTTGAATAATTTCATTAAGCTGGCTATAGAAATCATTTTCATATTCACCATAACCTGTGCCTTTGACACATATTCCATAATTCTGAGTTGACTTTCCACTTGAGTGAGATCTTGTGTGAAACTTGAAGCCATTGACTTTGTAGATAGGCCAACATTTAACAATTCTCAAAGGACCCCATGCCAAGGAATGAATATTCGAATCTGTCACATTATTTAAAGGATCATGAACCTGTATTAAATAAGAACCAATAAGTAAGAATATAATATATCATTTACCAAAAATTGTGTGTACAATAAGACTATCATATCATGTTGACTTACATAATTTTTAAACCATTTTGCAAACTCCGCTTCAATAAATTGATCAACTTGTTCATCACTTAAAGTAATATGATCTTGGCGTATGAAATCCACAAAGATCCTATAGTACATGAATTTCAAATAAATTAAAATTATTAATATAAGGAAATATTATTAATAGTAAGAATATATATAGGAAGATAAATACTCACTCAATATATGGCTTAATTTCATCACAGTTTATTAGTATATGATTCATGGCTGCACTGAATTCTTTGTCATCTAAATAACGAGTTTTGCATTCACCAGCAAAACAACCAGGCAAATTAAAAATAGACAAATTTTGCTGAATTGAATCATCACCTTCATCATTTTGCTTTGCGTCGATGCTAGTTTGGTTAAAATAGAACTCACAAAAGTAAGAAATCTCCTCAATTAGGTATGATTCAACGATAGATCCTTCAACATGTGCTTTGTTCTTGACTTTTTTCTTAAGATGATGGAGAAACCTATCATAAAAAAATTCATAACAAAAATCAAATAACAAATAGTTGACCTAATAAAACAGTAAAAAGAAATTTGAGAGTAAATATAGAGGTGTAAATAAGGTACCTCTCAAAAGGATACATCCATCTATATTGCACAGGACCACCAAGCAATGCTTCAAATGGCAAATGAATAGGTAGATGTTCCATTGAGTCAAAAAATCCAGGAGGAAAAATACGTTCTAGCTTGCATTGCACAATTGGAATATTTTCTTCTAGCTTATTTAGAACATCTTCTCGTAACGATGTTGAGCACAAATCTCGAAAGAATCGACTTAACTCTGTTATTGGCTTCCATATCTGCTCTGGCAATGAACTAAAAGCAATTGACAGTAAACGTTCCATAAATATATGACAATCATGACTTTTCATTCCATATAACTTGCTCTCCTTCATGTCAACACATCTCCCTAAATTTGAAACATACCCATCAGGCATCCTTAACTCTTTCACCCATTCACATATTGCCCTCTTTTGCTGGAGGGTAAATGTGTAGTTTGCTTTGGGTTTTATAATTTTATCTCCACTTTGTTCTGGCAGTTCTAAATTTTTTCGCTTGTAGTATAATGACAGATCCATTCTAGCCTTTACATTATCTTTAGTCTTCTCTTTGATGTCCATGACAGTATTGAATATATTATCAAATATGTTCTTCTCAATATGCATTACATCAATGTTATGACGGATTAAATTATGACGCCAATAAGGCAAATCCCAAAATATGCTTCTTTTGGTCCAATTATGCGTACTTCCATATCCTTCTATCTCAAGTTGCTCAACATCACTTATCTTATCAAATTTCTGAACTATATACCATATTTGCTTTCCAGTCAATCTTGGCGGAGGTTCTGATCTCTCAATTCTATTCTTATAGAATGCATCCTTATTTCTTCTAAACATGTGATTATTTGGCAAGAATTGTCTGTGGCAGTCAAACCATGATGGCTTTCCCCCATTTTTTAATTGGAATGTCTTGGTTCATTCCATACAGTATGGGCATGCTAGCCTGCCTGCTGTCATCCATCCAGACAACATTCCATATGCAGGAAAATCATTAATAGTCCACAACAATGCAGCTCGCATTACAAAATTTGACTTGGAATGAATATCATAAGTTAAAACGCCATCTTTTCATAGTAGTTTTAGCTCATCAATCAAGGGCTGCAGGTATACATCAATCCTAGTTTTGGGATTACGAGGACCAGGATAATCATGGATAAAAACATGTAAGGAGTTTTCATGCACATAGAAGGAGGCAGGTTATACGGAGTGACAATTATTGGCCAACATGAATATTGTTTACCAGATTTACCAAAAGGGGTGAATCCATCAGCACATAATCCTAGTCTGACATTGCGTGGTTCTTGAGAAAATTGTGGATGTTTTCTATCAAAATACTTCCATGCTTTTGAATCCGATGGATGCTCAAGAACTCCTTTAAACTCGTGATCAAAATGCCATCGCATGTGAGATGTTGTGTTCATTGAAGCATAAAGTCTTCTTAAACGAGGTATAAGTGGTAAATAGTGCATTCGTTTCAAAGGAACTTGTTTACCCTTTTTACCTATTTTGTACCTTGGAGAATGACAAAATTTACATTCTTTTCTTGGTATATCATCCTCCTTGTAATACAGCATACAACCATTAATGCAACAATCAATTTTATTGCTTTCCATGCCAAGTTTCGATACTAGCTTCTTTGCTTCATAAAAATTGGAGACAAGTAAGTTATCCTTCGGCATCACTTCTTTCATAGCTTTCACGAAATCATCAAAGATTTGTTGAGATACATTCCCTTTAGCTTTTATACTCAACATTTTAACTGCCATTGATAATTCTGAATGATCAATACATCCCTCAAATAATGGGCGCTGAGCAGACTGTAATAAATCATAAAATTTTTTAGCTTCTGCATTCGGAGACTCCTCCATGTTTTCTTCAAATTGACTCATAAATTCTGGTCCAGCAGCATCAACCACCATAGATTCATACGAATTTCTTATTGGCACATTAGCATGCGGAGAAGAACATGCACCGTCTTGATTATTATCTTGATCTAAATTCAAGGGCAAAGGACTCTCTCCATGTGAATCCCAACACCAGTATCTTGGCATGAAACCACATTTATATAATTCTAATGAAACCTCATCCGGAGTTAAGAAAATCTTACTTTTATGTTTGTTGCAAGGACATCTAAGTACACCGCCTTCAAGTACAAATTGAGGTTGTTTTGTAACTGTATCAATAAAATTTCGAACACTATTGACAAATTCCTGTCGTAATCCTCCTCGATTTGGCAAATTTCTATTGTACATCCACTTTCGATGTTCTGGAATTTTCATATCTACATATATTAAAAATTAAATTAATTAAATTATATTTTTATGACATAACCAACTATGAGTATAATTAATTTAATGTTACAAAATTATAATATTATATTTTGATAAATAATAAATTATCTCAAAAAAATGTACCACACTTCACCGATAATTTAAATTACTATTAAAAAATTAGTATACCATACTATTAAAATGAACTATTTTACTATAATTTTTTAGGAAAAAAACTTAAATGTATGTGTTGACATTTATAATATGAAAAAATGATCATAATAAATAAAATATATACTAATTTTAAAAACACAAGGTAAAAATTACACAAAGTCAAATAAAATAATAATATTATTCTATAAAAAAATATATATCGATAATAATGATAAAAAAATTTATATCAACAATGAATAATAAAAATTCATGTAAAAAATTATAAAAATATACTTCAGTGAACATAAAAAATTTTTAAAAATTTTTAAAAATAAAAAAATATAAAAATAAACTTGCAAATATCTTATCCATTGTTATTAAAATTGAATCAGATCGATCGCTTCGACAAAAAAATCGGTCAAATCCTAAAAAACCGATCAAATTCGATAAAGTCGGTCCGATCGCACCGTATGAAGTTTAAAATTTCTCAAAATATGTGAAGTGGGTTCGAACCCTTTTCATTTACAATGAAAATATCTTTCTATGCCACTAAGCTGATTTAACTCTCATTAGTGTGTATGCAAATTATAATATATATAAATATATTTTATCAAATAGTTTACTTCTATTTAATTTATTTTAATTTTAATTTTAAACTCATTCATTCTTAAATTAATTATATTTTTAGTTAATAATAATTATAAACTCAATTATTTTTTTTATAATGATATAATACCTATTAATATCATTTTTGAGACAATTACTTGTAGTATATAATAGATATAAACTAATAAATAAATTATTAAAATTTAAAAATAATAGTTATTTTAATATAAAAATAAAATAAAAATATTTATAATAGAATAAAATTAACAAAATATATATTATTTCTATTCTATATTGTTTTAAATTAGTTGAATATTTTTAAAATATTAATAAAAATATATATTTTTTTAAAATTTTTTTATTACATTACTTTTTCAAATTTTTCAATCATAAAATTTCAAAGAGATCTACTGGAACCTTACTAAATCATACCGGTATTATAAATCTCATCGTTTTGAATATGACCGTTCATTGTTTCAAGTTTTTAACGTTATTTAATTTAAAACTTAAAAAGTATTCCATTCGTATGGCTGTGTTTGTTTATAGAGACAAGACATGATATGATATTGAGACAGAGACAGAGACAATAGGATGAAGACAATAAAAATTATTCTTTGTGTATTGTGTTTGGATACGATGTACAAGACACTAATATAATGTCCAGTATTATGTTTGGATACACATGGACAAGACTAAAATATTATAGTGAATGACTAAAATAATCATGTAATTCCAATTTTTTTACATTAAATACAAACTAATTTAGTAGAGAATGAGAGGACATAGGAGTACAGACAAACTTGAAAAAATGTTTGTAGAAGCCAAAAATTTTAATAAAAAAATATATAATAATATTTATATTAAAATAAAATTTATAAATATAATTATTTTATTTTTAAATTTAATATTTATATGTAGCAATACATATGGTTAAGATTAACAAAAAAATAAATCTGAGTTTGATTAATAAAAAATTTTGTTTAAGTTAATAAGTCAAACTAATTTTAAATAAAAAATCAGTTTTAAAAAAGAATTCATTTTTACATGAAAAAAATAGTTTTTGCACATAAAAATCTATTTTTATTTAGAAAACCAATGTTTTTTTATCTAAAAATTGATTTTTCTTTAAATTATATAAAATCAATTACAACTTATAAATTATTTTTTAGCATTTTAAAAGATCAATTTTACCTTTGATAATATTTTCAAAAGTTTTAAGATTAATTATTTTTGTTATTATTTTTATTACAAATCAAATAATATAATACAAGGTTAAAATGGTATTGAAATAAGAACAATAAGAAGGAAGGAATTATGAAGTCCAATAAAAAATTCTACAAAAAGGAGAGAATACCTGAAAGAAAGAGAAAGAAAGAACGCAGAGATAAAGAAAGACCAGGAAGAAGATAGTACCTCTTTGAACATAATGTAATAAGAAAAATAAGAAGGGGTAATAGTGGAATAATAAAAAATATCTATAGACACAAAGGAAAACAAAATTTATAAAAAAGTCTGTGCCCATCCTTCTAAATTCCGTGTCCATCACTGTCCTTCGTAAAAGAGTGGACACAAAAGTATAAAAAAACTGTCTCGGATAGATATTAAAAATTTTTTTACTCTTTATTCTTTTTTTTTTATAAAAAGACACAAATAACTTTTTATCTTAAAAATTATTAATTCAACTAAACAAGATAAAGTAAATAAAGAACTAATCGGTAAATAATAAAATTATTAATAATGAAAAATTATAATAATAAACATTAAATCACATAATGATAGATATTAAAATTTTTTTTACCTATGTACGGATTGTGAGATGGATCGAAAATTTGCGAGTTAAGACAATTTGTCTTATTGGAACGATGGGGCAGGTACTTATAAAGATACTCCAACACAGAATATATTTAAAAAGTATATATGTGTAGAATGAGTAATATAATTGAGGAGTCTTTAACACCTTTTTATATAATTTTAGACAATTATCTTATCTTATTTTATCTTATCTATCTTATCCATTAATATAAAATATGTATTTAATTATGTTGATCTTCTAAATATTTAGTTTTTAAGATTATTATGTAACAAAAATTTAAAAACATAATTTAATTCAAATACTTTAAATTTAATATTAGATATAATTTTTTAAAATATCTATCTTTTAAAAATCAATATTCCATAACTTATTTTTAGATATTTTCGTTATAATCTTTTTTTTTAATTTGAAAGTAAAAATTAGATATAATATTAATTTTAAAATTTATTATATGTAGTTATTTTAAAGCCACTTATTTACCTGCGCCAAAAATCCAAAATTTTTAATCAAGACCGCCATTTGGGTTCCAGGAATTTCAGATTTAGAGTGCCTTCTCCCTCCTCATATCACAGCTAGGGTCACTTTCTTCTGTGTGCTCTGCCTCCTGCTTGTGGCCGCCGCTGATCTTCCGGGACGAACGCTAGGCAGGCCTCAGACCTCACACCTCATGCAACCTCCACGCTCGTGCGTCGCGCTCAAGGCTACAACCCCAGTCGCTCACACTGCTTTGCTCACACCGTTCTGCCTCCTGCATGTGGCCACCTCTTCCGGTCTCAGAACTCGCATCCCGCTAGCCTCAGACACTGTACCTGAGGCGACTTCCACCCTCGTGCTTAGCTAGGTTACCCTTGCCTCCTTCTCCTCTCTGTGCATCCTCTGTCAGGTTCTAATTTTTATGAGTAGTAATTGTTACTCTGTCAGGTTCATTGTTAATTAATTTTCTTCGTTGTTAATTTGATTGTTATTCAGCATTGTTCATTGTTAATTTGGTTGCTAATTTTTGTGCGTCCTCTGCCAGTTAGATTTGTGTTTTTTTTTTCCTTTTTATTTATGCATGATTTTTCTGTTTTTAATGTCAATTTTAATAATTTGTCAATCTTTGTTTGCGAGTAACCAAGCAATTCAATGTGTGTATATGCTGAGACTGAGATCGAGAAGATGCATCTATGTAGATTGTGTGTCATTCATCAAATTGTGTTTAAATGATTATATAAAACAGTGATTTACTTAGTTTGTGGCTTGCAAGTAATAACTTGAACAGAGACAACCTTAATTACTTCTATTGGCTATTGGCTGTGATGAGTGTTCTCAACTTTGTGTTTTACTTAGTTTGTGCTTCTTGGTATAAGTACAAAGCAGTAGAAACAAGCACCGTGATTCAAAAGATAATGCTCTAAAAATGGTTAATGCGTAGGCCTGCACGCTCTTTATTGTAATTTATAAATTATATGCTGCTGTTAATTCTTACAAGAAGCTAGTTAAACTGTATAACAAGGAAATTGTTATTATTAATAAGTGAAAATAATGATTGTAGTTGGCTTTTGTATGTGCTATGGTTCCTATTAAGACAGCAATGACTGTTGTTTCCCAAATTCATTCCTGGATCATCATTAAGCAATCATACTGCAAGTTGAACAAAGTAATATAAGAAACAGTCCTTGTATAAAAGCCCGCGTTGCATTTTCTATACATGTTTTTATTTTATTTTATTTTGTTTCGTATCTTATGGTGAATGAATATGTTTTTTTGGCATCTTGGAAGCTGATCTCATAAATAATTTTATTTATGCCAAAAGGTCTTGAAATGGAGAGTAAGTTAGAGATAATTTATGCCAAAAATATTATATGCCAAAAAGAATGTTTAAGAATCCATTGAGATGAAATTTGAAATGGAAAGAGTGGTAGAGTACAAATGATAAATATTTCCTATAAAAGTTTAGGAAGAATTTATCTTTTTAGTTGTGTTTATCTTTTTCTTTTATAAGAAAAAACAACATATTAGGAACACATAGAAGAACTATAAATTATTAAATTGTTCAATAAAAAATATTCTTTAAATTTATTAATAATAAAAAAGAGTTTTGTTATTAAATCATATTAAATTCACAAATTATAAGTTGTTCGTACAATAATTTTATACTTTATTCATCCGGTTTTGAATCTATAGTCTTTTATAAATATGAGACTTTCTTTTCTTGATTGCATTCATCATATTATTCTTAGTTTATCTATGTATATAAGTAATAAATATTGATAAGAATTATCTAATATAGTTGTGAGCAATAATAGTTCCTGATTGCATTATTTCATATTATTCTTTGGCTTCAATATGGAATTTGCACTTGTACAATGGAGTAGTTGTGAGCAGTTGTGGAATATAAGTATTATATATATATAGAAAAAATGACCTTAATTTTAACAATATTTAAACCTATATAAAGTCAATTAGTTGCATTTTATTCAAATTGTTTCTTTTAGGCGCTTCTCAAGAGTTGTGAATCCTTCGTGAATTGTTTAAGTTTGTTAACTTTTTGATTGTGTCCTTTGTATGGCTTCTTTTAGAAAAGTAGGAGTCAGTAACAAGCTACATGCACACATATTTTAGTGAAGACTACGGCATAATCATGCATTCTTATGAAGAAAGGAGTAAAAAGGTATTTATGACTGGAAGTTTGATGTTAAAACACCCAGCGTTGTATATGTGATTATTTGATGTAATTGACTTTAGTTTTTGACTATGAATTATAATTGTCGTTGATATTATTGTGATTATAGTTTATTGGTTGGATTTAGTTTGATTATGTTGTGTTGCAATTATGACTATGAACTTGTTAAAATGCTCATGTGTACATATATATTAGTAGTTTAGTACTAAAGCATAGTAGCACTTTATTTTACATCCTCATTGATTATTTTGGCAGCTAAGTATTATTTTATATTGTTATTTTTTAAATTTTTTCGATGATGTACATGTTATTGAAATTTAAATGCAATGTCTTACTAATCTTATAAATCTTTGTTGTTTTAGATGTCAGGTTCTAAAAAAAATAAAAAACACTTGTCAATTAAAGTACAAAAGTCTGGTTGTAAGGAGGTGATTAGTGCACACAAAACTAAGCTTTCACACCCTAAACCTACAAAATCACGAGCTCCAGTTCCTTCACATGTATCTAAAAAGCCTTCAGCATTACCACCCTCTTCTTCGCAGCCACCACAAAAATTCAAGAGAAATTTACTATCTTCCCATGCCAATCATACACCATCACCATCACAATCACCAGCTGAATCACCATATTGTTCACCTATCCAACCTCAGTCATTTGATAATGCTCCTAATAATGAACGAAATTTACATCATGCTCACTCATCGGATGAAAATCATCAAGATGAATCTCTTGCTCAAGAAGGTGAACTTGTCACTCAAGAAAGGCTCTTGAAAATAGAGCCTTTTGGCAATGAGTAAGTACAACAATCAGTTTTCTGTTTTAACGTTCTCTCTATATTGTTTTTATTGTGAATACATGTGTAATTACTCATTATTTGAACTTCTTATATGTTTAATCCATGTACTGCTGTTCGTCATGTAACAAATGCCATTAAAAGCAAATTTTCAGAATTCTGCCCTTTCTGGAGACATGCTAGTGAGCAAATGCGAGATTTGTGGTTTACTGAATTTAGGGTAAGTATTTATTATCATTTTTTTGCTATTTTGATATTATACATAGTGGGTAATTCAATGTATATGTTTGTTTTCTTTTATAGAAAAATTGTATGTGGGAACCTCAACACAATGCAAGAATTCGTCAAATTTTTGAGATTAAAGAGAGTGATCGATTAAGATCGTTGATGAATCAGGAGAGACACAATTATTCAAATGACCCTAACCATGCACCAAAATATATTCCTGAACCCATTTGGCATCAACTATTACATTATTTTGCTACATATTCGAACTTTAAGAACTGGTCAGCAGCAAATACTGTGAATCGAGCATCAAATGCTGGAAGTTCCATGCATACTGGTGGTTCCATATCTATGGGTGAACATGCACGCAGAATGGTAAGATAAAAATAGTTTATTTATAGTATTGTTCTTATTATTTTGCAATGTTCTCTTATTCTTTTTTTCCTATCGATTAAAATTGTTATATTATAGGAGAAAGCTACGGGAGTAAAACCTTCTCTAGAAGAGGTTTATACCAAATGCCACACCAAAAAAGACAAAAGTTGGATTGATGAAAGATCTGAGAAAGTCATTGTATGTGATGCTAATTTGTTCTTCTTTTTGTTTTTTTCAACTGCTAATTTTCACTATATGTTAGTATTTGTTCATGGCATATTTAGTTGCGATTAACATGAATTGATTTTGTAGGGTGAATTCAAAAAGCGAAAGACAGAACTTTCTCAAGTAGCTTTATCCTTGGATAATGAGGGAGATGTTGAGGCATCTAAGGAAGGCCTAGATATACCAGATGATTATACTGTTTGGAACGAAGTTGTGACAAAGGGAAAAAAGAAAGCTGCTTTTGGTTTAGGTTCTTTTGGCTTAGATCTCTCTTCAAAGTTGGATTCCAGAAATTGTCCAGAGACATCCAAAGACAATCTAAATATTGAGCAAGAACTTCACATGTGGAAAGAAAAAGCAAAGGAGCAAGAAATAATCAATGAAGAGCAAAATGTTAAGTTGAAAGATGCTGAGCACAAGTTAAAAGATCAAGGACGTCAACTAAAAGTTCAACAGAAAAGAATTGGTTCTACTGAAAAGACAATTCATGCTTTGTATAAAAAGTTGAATCTCTCACTTCCTTCAACCTTGTCTGATCCTACGGAAGATGAGCTTGGGACAGGCTCTAGTGATGATAACATGAGTGATTGATATTTGGAGTATATGTTTCTTCTGATTTAGATTAAGGAATTTTAGGTGAATTAGTTAGTACATTTTATTTTATTCATGATATTTGACTTTTTTAAAGGCTTTTTTTGTTTTAGTTTAAGTATTTTTTTTCTTATTTTAGTTTGATTACATTTATGGACAAAAGTATTTTAATAATAAATATTTTTTTAACTCTTTTATGCTAATTAACTTTTTCATGATTTTATTATGTGTTTATAATTTGGATGATGTAATTTGAAAAAAAATGATTATGATGGTTTTAATATAGAAAGCAAATTGAATACAATTTATTTTCTAAAATATTTATCTATTAAATAGCAAATTATTTTGTATGAAAATTATTTGAAATATTATATTAAATTTGTAGAAAATTTGTGCGAAAATAATTGGTTGTTTTGTATGAAATTTGTTTCAAATACGTAAATTCTTTTAAATTAAATTTGTCTAAAATTTAATTGAAAAGAAATATTTGATTTGTCTAAAATTTGTTCGAAAAAAATTTGTTATATTTGACTAAATTCGTTAGAAATTTGTCTGAAATAAAGTATATTTTTTGTTTGAAATTTGTCTGAAATACGTTGTTTTTATGTTAGCTAATCTGTCTGAAATTCGTCTAAAATACATCATAATAGTTAGAAATCTAGCAAATAAATGCCTATTCGAAATTTGTCACAAAATCGTCTGAAAAAAATTTCGGACGAAATTTCAGACAAAATTTAAATTAGCAACAAGGCTTTTTGGGACAAAAAAAATTCGTCCCAATTTTGTTTGAAAAAAAATTTGTCTATAATTTGTTCGAAATTTATTTCAATTTCTTCTCAAAATTCGTCCGAAAAAGCAATATTTCTAGTAGTGCCTCCACTTTAGAAAGATCCACCGCTATCCCTCTTTTGCTCACCACGTGAACTAAGAACTTCACTTTCTCCTTCCAAAACTCGCACTTGGACAACTTAGCATACAATTTCCACTCCTTCAAGATTTGTAACACAATCCTTAAGTGTTCCTCATGCTCTTTTGTCATCTTAGAATAAACTAAGATGTTATTTATGAAAACCACCATGAATTTGTCCAAAAAGGGACGAAACACTCTGTTCATGTAATCCATGAAAACAACAGGTGCATTCATTATCCCAAAGGAAACGCGTCCTAAATGCAATCTGAGGGATATCATCCTTTTTCATCCTTATTTGACGGTAACTAGATCTCAAATCAATATTGGAAAATACTCCAACTCCTTGCAGTTGATCCATCAAGTCATCTATTCTTGGCAGCGGGTACTTATTCTTCATAGTCACTTTGTTCAAATGTCTGTAATCCACACACAGTCACATTCCTCCATCTTTCTTTTTCACCAATAAAACTGGTACTCCCCACGGTGATACACTCGGTCGAATGAACCTCTTATTCAAAAGCTCCTTCAACTGAGTCTTTAGTTCATCCAGCTCTATCAGAGCCATTCTATACGGCGCAATCGTCAGTGGTCCAGTTCCCGGCACCAATTCAATTGCAAATTCAATTTTCCTTTGAGGTGGAAACTCAGGGATATCTTTCGGGAATACCTCAGGAAAGTCTCTTACTATCGGGATTTGATCTAAGTTCAGGGCATCGCCCGATGCATTAGCAGTCATCAAGATATAACCTTAACACTTTTTCGCATTACAGTGCACCATTACAGAGTTCAGGTAGTAACCCTCAGCTACCACTCCTCCATTTTCTCCTTCCGGCATAAATTGAATCGACCATTCAAAACAATCCAACAAAATCCGGTTCTTTGACAACCAATCAAACTCCAAAATAATCTCCAATCCAACCATTGGCAAACAAATCAGGTCATGCACAAAATCTCTACCCTCCAGTTTAAATCCTACTTGCCTACAACCTGACCTAGTCATAACCGTCTGATGCGGAGTATGTACATGCAATTCAAATGCTAACTCTGGCACTTTCAAGCCTAATTCCTCAACTTTATCAAATAAGATAAATGAATATGAAGCTCCAGTATCATACAATGCAATTAAGGTTTTATCACTAATTAGACATATACCTCTCATCAACGGATCCGCCTTAGAAGCATCCTTGGCGTTCACAGCAAAAACTCGACCTTGATACTGACTCTGACCTGCATTCGGGTTCTTCCCACGAGCGCAATCCTTCGTAATATGACCAGGCAATCCACAGTTGAAGCAACCACCTAAACCAATCTTGCAAGAGTCATATGGATGAAAACACCCACAACGTACACAAGTCAAATTCGGAGAATTCTTACTCTGATTTCCTCTTCCTTTGGCATACTGAAACTGATTTTGAATGTTCTTTCTAAAACCTCCTTGTTCTTGAGGCACATATTATCCTCTCTTGAAACTCTGACCCCTCGAATGAAAATACTTGTCACGTCCCTTACAAGTATTCCCTCCATGAGTGTCCTTGGATGCAGCTACTGTCTTGGCATACTCCTCAACCACCCTCGGCTTATTTACCGAATCGGAGAAGGTACAAATCTCTATAGGAGTCACAACAGTCATTATGTTATCCTTCAAGCCCCTTTGGTACTTGATACACTTCCAGCTCTCGTAGGTCTTCGGGGCAACCCGACACACCCTAGAAAACCTATAAAGCTCCTCAAACTTACTTGTGTAGTCTGCCACCAATAAGGAACCTTGCTTCAGCTGCATAAGTTCCATCTCCTTCGCTTCCCTAGCAGACTCAGGAAAGTATTTCTTGTAGAAGTCCGTCTGGAATACGTCCCAAGGAACATCGGTATTCTGAAGCTGTAGCAAGCAGCACTCGGCTTCCTACCATTGTTGGGCCTCTCCCGCAAGCTAATAAGCAGCAAACTCTACGTATTGGTTATTCGGGATGTGCTGTGCTTGTAAAGTACGCTCCATGGCTTGAAACCAGTTGTCTGCTTTTGTAGGATTAGTTGATCCTTGAATAATTGGCGGATGAACCTTGAGAAAAATCGTCAAGGTCATCAGAGCAACTCCCGTGTTATCGCTGTTTCCCTCAGCATTGTCATTTGCATTTCCTTCGCCATTCTCATTTTCGTTTCCGACCGGTTGGCCTAACCTCTGCATAGCTTGCAGAGTCGTAACAGCATTAGCCTCCATAGTGTTCGCTAAATTTGTCATTGCCACCATAAATTCGGCATGGTTGTCTGCCGGTTGCTCATTCCTATTTTCTCGTGAATGTGCTCGATCTCGTCCACGAGTGGACATTAGGGTTCCTGTCTACACCAAATAGTCGATATCAAGGTGATTAGTCTCAATATCAAAAGCCTAGTGCTTCAATCATCCCAAACGGGCACTCACAAATAAGCATGCTATGAAATATCAAGTAGATAACCTAATAGCATCAAAGAAAAGACATAGAGTATGCAATGAAGCACAATTGGTCTATCCCTTAGGCTCACGAGGACGAACCGCTCTGATACTACTAAATGTAACACCCTAATTAACCTAGCTTTTACCTCGCGTTGTAAAGCAAATGTTAATCAAATGTTACGACAGTTCTAAGCTCATACATATGATATATAAAAGAAATAATATAATCTAGAAGCCCGATGAAAGATATAGCTCAAAACAGAGTTTAAAAAGCGCAAAATATACTAATGAAGCTTCTAACTTACAGCACAAGAAACAGATACAATATAACAAAATATCATAGTGTAATATCATAAAGAGTCTAGCCACGGCTCGCGGAGATTAAGCCGGCTAACCAAAAATACAGACAAAACAGAATCTGAAGTTTAAAACAGCTTATACAAGTTTTTCTCTCTCGATTACAAGCCCCTAAGCAAAAGCAAAATACAAAAGTGATATATATATATATATATATATATATATATATATATATATATATATAAGACTCCAAGAATAACAAGATCCTCCGCTTCTGTCACCATCAAGGAACTCACTGTGGTGGGTTGCGACCTGCATCTGAAAAATACAACTGAAATATGGTATGAGAACCGGAGGTTCTTTGTATGGTAACAGTGGCCAGTGATGTAAGATATAAGACCCCGGGACGCCAATGCAATCTTAGACTTCATATCCATCACAAGATTTCAATCTTAAGGCATACTAAAATAATAAAGCATATATGTATAAATCTTAACATAAATAAAAAGGGTTCTCCATCTTAAGGGATTTCTATTCTAACCAAACACCGATGTCCCACAGCCTTGAGTTCATGCGATCCCATTGCCACCTTCTTCCGAACCTCCCCAATCCCAGTAGAAATCACAATTAATTACAATGCAAGTAAAACACAAGTAGAAGCATATAAGGCAAGTAGTTCAAGTAAGTAATTAGGGATGTTATAAACTTAGGTAAGCAATTACAAGTCGGCAAAGCAAACAAATAGATAGAAAATGCATATGATGAATGCTTGTCCTACTGGTTGTGATATCACAATGTCTGTTCAACTGCCAACCTGACACACCTCCATGGAGATGTTGCCCTTCGAAATCATCATTGGGAACCCCCGAGATATGGTGCTCGGATCACTGTCCATGATTTTGTGCCTGCACACTCTATTGATCCGAAGGGATGCGAGCGAGATACTCTTGTCTCAGACTTCACATCTCAATGTAAGCAGGATTAACCACCGTCCTTACGCAGTCGCCGCTACCTTGACAGGCGGGATTAACCACCGTCCCTGCTAGGCGCATAGCGTTTCATCAATCTCAGAATAAAACAGTAGTTCAGTGGTTCTTTCAAAAAACATTTTCAATACACCAATGATTCATTATTGCACATTTGAGTCCTCGACTCATTTCAACCACTGTCACATCAACATTTCCATTCCGAGTCCTCGACTCATCTCAACTACTGTTAATTCACATTTTCATTTCGAACTCAACAATTCATCAGTTCTCATTTCATATACCAATCTAACTTAAGACGCTACCAAACCATCCTTAGTACACCCGAAACCTAAGCCTCTGTTTTCTAATTCCATAACAATATCAACTAAAACTCTTAGGTTATTTCCCATGTTCTCATACTCAAAATTATGCCTAAAAGTTTTAAAATAGTGTCACGGAAGCTTACAATCTTTTTGGAAAGGTGAAATAGTTGAAAACAAAATTTAAATTTGAGAAACAAGGCGAGTGTGCGTGCGCATGCCCAAAGAGAGTTTTAAAACATGTGCGTACGCACAGGTACCAAATTTTGCAATTCTGTTCGCTCGCACAAGCTGTGCTAGCACCCTCTACAGATTGCCCTTCCCAACGTGTGCGTGCGCACAGGTTGTAAACGTTCATTGGATATGTACGCGCACAAGCTGTGCTAGCACTCTAAACAGATTGCCTACATCTGCGTGTGCGTACGCACAGGTCTGTATGTGCGCATATGTTGAAAATTTCGCAGGGGTGTGCGTGCGCACATATCAAAAATCACAAAATTCTGCAACTTTGCAAAATTTTAGATTTTCAACCCTAAACTTTGAATGATAATAACTTTCTCTACAAAAATTCAAATTTTACAAACTTTATATCAAATTGAAGAGTTTTCAATATATTTAATTCTAAATCAATTTCAACAAAATTTGAAAATCGAGGCAAAAGTTATGACCAAACAAAGTTTATCAAAAACTAACTTTTTCCAAATTCCACAATTTCTTGTAAACACAACCCAAACCATACCAAACCATTCCAAACTCCATTTTTCATCAAAAACTACTGTTTGTGTCATATTACCCTAATCTAACCATATTTTCCTTCACATTTCATTATTCTCAACCTCGACATCAAATACATAACCCTTATGATCAATCCACATTCAAATTTACCATCCACATTACCATTTCATCAACCTCAACATCACATCTATCATACCAAACCACTTTTCAAATCCACACAATCATTCATCATAAATGAATTCAAAATTCATCAATCCATCATAAATCATCATACATCAACATTCAACAACTCATCAACTATTATAATTCAAACATATCCTATGGGTCACTATCCTAAGTGTCCATGAATATTATATACTACATAGAGAAAATTGAAACTATACCTTGACCGATTCCCAATATGCCAAAAATCCAAAAATTGAGTTCAACTCAAGCTTTCAACCACAAGCAAGCTTCCAATTCCAGTCAAACAAGCACCAACAAGTTCCAATAGCTTCCAAGCTCACAATAATCAAGCTATGTACACACAATTCATCACTAATCAAATTAGGGCTCAACATAATTAAAATTTCACAAAGGTTAAAGACATCTTACCTTTCCCATCATATTTGGAAGCCAAAATTTAATGCTAAGTAAGGATTAGAGTATACCTAAACACTCAAAATCACAAATTCACTTGATTATAAACCCTAGGATTCGAAATTTTGGAGAGAAGAACTGAGAGGGATTTGTGATTTCCTTACCAGTTTTTTGGGTCGGTTTTCTAGAGCTCTTCATGAGGAATGCGTGGCCACAAACAGTGCGGCGATCAGAGCTCTGTAGCTCAGGGTATGAGCTTGAGAAGATGAAAGTGAATAGTGTTAATGGAGCTTCTTCTCCTTCTTCTCTTATCAGCTGGTGATGTTGTGTTTTAAGTGTTTGTGCTGAAGTGGGTTCATTAAATGAACCTTTATATATGTTGGGCTTGGCCCAACTTGGGTCCGGTCCAACCCGTTAGCATTTTTATCTCTTTTGCCCTAATTTCAGGCCAAACCTTTTAAAATTAACGCCCGATTTTTGACTTCTAATATTTTTCTAAGGTTTTTGACTGTTTTCACTTTTTCTTGCGCAGTATCGGGCATACTTGAACCGGTTCAACCAGTTCAACTGCCGGTTTTCCGTTTTTCGCGATTTTTTGCAGAAAACACATTTTCTGACTTAGAAAAATTTACTGAGTCTAATAATCATATTTAAATCCTCAAATTCTCACTTTAATTTTTCGAAACCGAATTTGGGCAATATTAACTACTTAATTAAATGATTAATTAAGCTCGATTTTTACACGATAAACTCTTCAAAAGCTTTTTCGTTCGTTTCCTGAAAAGATAAGGCTATAGGGGGTGAGAACCTAACCACACGGTCTCACCAGAGGAGTTCCAGAATTGTCACAAGAAGATACATAAAGAATGTTATTTTCAACAGCAGTGATCATCGTTCGTCTTATGAACCTTTCTGAAAACAAACAGTTAATCACCCAAAATCCAAATTCATATTTTTCTTATAAAATCTTAAAAGTTACCTAAGCTGTATGAATGACCATCCTGTTCCAGGAAAAGGTACATTAAGTCTGTGTTGAACTAGTTAGATTTTTCATACTTTGCTAAACCTCAACACAAATCAATCTCGACCTCTAGCCCATCACATAATCAATCATGGCCTCCGGCCTAAACATAATCAATCAACATTCAATCCACCATAATCCGACCAACTAGTCACAATCACAAGTAATGATGTTTAAACACAATCAAGAGTAAGTACAACAAGTATGGAAATTAGCAGTTAAATAGAAATATTCACATAGGCAAATCAAGTACAATATGCACCCGTAAACCATGTAGCATAGATGCACATGATGCATGCCTGTCCTATTGGCCATGAGCTCACATATCGGTTCTGTTGCCATACCTAGCTCGAGCAAGCGGGATTAACCCACCATCCTTACTATTATGCTCTATAAAAGCAAGCAGGATTCACCAACCGTCCTTTCTTCAAACTTCCCTCTCTATCTTGCATCTCCAGGAGGCATATAATTCAGGGATTAGTGCGCTACCACCTTCTCCTAGAGGCAACGCTATCTAGGGATTGCGAGCTCGGCCTCTTATACGTTAGAGGGAACCAAAAACAAGCGGGATTAACCAACCGTCCTCGTTCGGAGAAAATCTTAAATCAGTACGCAAGTGGGATTCACCACCGTCTTGCCAATCTCAGTAATATTTACAATCAATCAAGCATAAAATCATAATCAAAATCGAACTATAAGCCTTTAAACTCATTTTCATCATGATTCTAAATCATTCTTGGCCCATTCACTTTCAAGAACAAAATGTATTTAGTTCACATCTCGCTAAGAATTACTTCCATATCTCATTTAATCTAATATTCACTGTCAGATTTGAAAACCATTTAGAAACTCAATTCATCAGATTTTCTCACTCATTCCATAGTTTAAAAATCAGTTATCAAACATCATATGGGTTTTACAAGGAATTACAAATTTTCTAGGAAAGCTAAATAGTCAAAAATAGAGTTCTTCAAAGAAAACAGGACGGGTGCGTACACACCACCCTGTGCGTACGCACAGCTTGCAATTTTTCATTGGCGTGCGTACACACTATCTTCAACCCACCCTTGTTTAGTGCGTATGCATGCGGCATGCGCGCGCACACCAACAAAATTTTGAAATTCATTTTTAAAGCCCAATTTTCAAACCTTTGTAACTTTTACTATAGAAATTAGTTTTTGTCCGTTCTTCGAACGTCATAAACTAGACAAACCGAAGTTTCATTCAAATTAATTCTGAAATTTTTTATTTCCTGGGACCAAGTTATGGCCTGTCTAATTTAACCAAAAATCATTTTTTATCCAAAAACTTAGTGCATTGAAAATAAACCATTTCCAAATTCATTCTCTTGAAATGCAAGTTAAATCCTTTTTCAAAATTACTTTTCCTTTAAAATCAATACCACTTTTGTAATATTTTTTGAAAAATACAAAACGACTTCACTTAAAACCATTTCTATTTTATAAAAACTAACTTTCACTCAACCAAAATCCTCGAACTAATTTCAAAACCGTTTCGAGTTTAAACCTTTCTCAGAAGACTTAAAAATTATTTACCCTTAAATCAATCACTTAAATAAATTCAAACTTATAAAAATTTTGGTAGCACTTTCTCTTAAACTTAGACTTTTTCATCCTTCAAGAATTTCATCCAAACCACATTTCTCAACCTTTTTCAACAGTTTCAAAATGAAACCATTTCTTAATATAACATATAAATAAGAACTTCAATACAAAACTATTTTTCTCAATAAAGATATGCAAATCCAATTTTCACCATAAAACCACTTTTTAATATATACATTCAAATCAACTTTTCAAATTAGTTTTCATTAACTACCACACGCTAACTTAATCAATTAATAATTCACTCAAGTAAATAGTCATATTCATCCAAAATAAACCAGTCAATCCATAAATAAGACTCACATAATCACCAAATATATATTTTTTGCATTAATATCAATTAATAAATATTTCGTAATGTAAAATATGTTTTAAGAAAAATCATACCTCAAATAGTCGAAACCCGTAAGCTACAAATCACGTCAAGACTCTTTTTCTCTCAGCCTGCAATAGCGACAGCCGTAATCACATCTTCATACTACTTTTGCAGCAACAACAACAACTTCAATCGCGACATGCAATAACCAAAACTCAACCTTATGGTAATAACACCGTAAAAACCTCAGTAACATATAACAGAATTGTGACTATAAGGGTTTTCGGAGTAAAAATAACTTATTGTACCTAAAGGAACCAAGTACATCTCGGCCGCAGCCCCAACGATTGACTCTAGCGAGTTCCATGATAAACTTCAATTTTGTGGTTTATCTTGTGTTGAATTTGGGGAATTTTATCAACTTTTCTCATATTTATTCAATGAAATAATATGGTTTTGTGAATTTCTCCTAATTTGTGCTTAAGAGTGAAAACATGCTTTTTAGGCCATAAAATAGATAATTTTAATTCACTTTAATTTCACTCGATGCCTTGATATGTTTGTTAATTGATTTCAGGATTAGAAGGCAAAGATTTGGTTGAAGGAATGAAGAAAAAGCATACAAAAATGGAGAATTCATGAAGTAATGAGGATTTGCTGAACTCAAGGTCATGCGTACGCGTCACCCACGCATACGCGTGAGATGGAGATTCACCAGCGACGCGCTCGCATCACCCAACGCGCACGCGTGACAAGTAGCACGTGACCAACTTAAGGGCAATATCCTTGCGGTGATTTCTGAGCTCAAGGAGGCCCAAATCCAACTCATTTCTTATGCTTTTAAACCCAAGGATTGCAAGGGAAATTGGGGGGGGGGAGTCATAGGATAGTTTTCATCATGTTGAAGGTTAGAATTCTAGAGAGAGAAGCTCTCCCTTCTCTCTAGAATTTAGGGTAGTTTAGGTTAAATTTTCTTAGATCCAACTTTTAATTCTTTTTTTGTTTTAGTTTTTCCTTTTAATTTATAGTTGTTACATCTTTACTCTTCTAGTTTTACTTAAAATTTTCTTTATTTTGTTGCTTTTGTGTTCATGCACTCTTGTTGATTCCAATTTTCTTTTAATGCAATTTTATGTTTCTATGTCTTTTTGTGTTTATCTTCATTGCTATTGTTGATTTCTTACTTATGTTAGTTATGGGTTTCATTAATTCTTGCATTTTTTTATGTTTACTTTTATTGTACTTCAGGTGTTTGACAAAATGTTTTCTCTAATTATTGGGTAGTTTTCTTTATTTTTAGCTTAGGCTAAGGGAATTGAGTGACCTTGAGTCATTGGATCTCATTGAATTGGTGAGTTGAGAATCCTTTGTGGTCAATTTGATAACCATCGACACTAGCCTACTACTAAGTCAATTAGTAGCTAGGTTAGGACTTATGGATTGATGTTAATCAAGCCTATTTGACGTACTTCAAGCGTTGAAGTAGACATTATACTTACTTCAAGCATAGGAGTAGACGTAATGGGTTGGTCTCTCATAATTGTCAATATATAATTTGTAGACAAGGATTGTGATCTCAATTCCTATGTCTAGCCAAGAGTTCTTTTCCTTTCTTTTATTAGTTCTTGTCATTTACTTTCTTTTATATTTTCTTGCCACTTATAAAATCAAACCCCCTTGTTCTTCATAGCTAATAATTGATCACTTCGTTACAATTCCTTGTAAGACGACCCGAGGTTTGAATACTTTGGTTAATTTTTTATTGGCGTTTGTACTTGTGACAACCAATCTTTTAAAATTTGATTTGAGTATTGTTAGTTGATTGGGAACTATACTATCAATAGAAATTATTTTGTGTGAAATTCCTAACCGACGAAAATTCTCTCATCAAATTTTTGACGCCGTTGCCGGGGAATTGCAATGGTGTTATGTTATTGGCTATTGTATATATGTTGATGTTGATAT
Source organism: Arachis hypogaea (assembly GCF_003086295.3). Classification (NCBI taxonomy): domain Eukaryota; kingdom Viridiplantae; phylum Streptophyta; class Magnoliopsida; order Fabales; family Fabaceae; genus Arachis; species Arachis hypogaea. The sequence continues at coordinate 33,378,000 of NC_092045.1, read as the reverse complement.
TGTGAATTTGCTTCTTTGTTAGTTTTTTCTTACTTTAGGAGTTAGTTTTTATTAGTTCTTATTAGTATTTGTTTTTATTTTCTCTTGTCACTATGAATTCTCATCACTTTTGCTATGAGTGTGGTTACAACTATGTTGTAGGAGATGGAAATTACAATGACAACATGCATCAAGGATGGAACAATCAAATATGGGAGGAGCCTCAAGGATTTGATCAACTCTCTTGGCAACAACCTCCCCAAATGTGCTATGAGCAAGAGTCATTCCAAGATGCATACCAAGTCAATGGTTATGGTGGACCCCCTTGTGATTATCAACAACCACCACCCTTTGCCTATGAACCCCCTCCACATTATAGTCCTCAACCATCATACTCACATGTCTCAAACCACCAAACACCTCCATATGATCCCAATCCGTATCCACCATATCAACCACCTTGTGAACCGTATGAACCATATGTAGAATCACCCTAATTCCACCACTAATACCCTCAAGAACCACCACCTTCATACTATTACCAAAATAAACCACCTCCCATGTATGAGAACTTTCAACCACAAGATGAATTTTTCTTTCTACCACAACCGTCCATGGAAGAATATCCATATCCATTAATCCAAGAGCAACATGATCCTACCTATGTTACTAAAGTGGAACAAGAACCAAGTTATCGTTTCAAGGAAGCAATATATCGGCTCCAAGCAATCATTCGTCAAAAGGAGCAAGAGGAAGCCCAAAGGATGAACGAAGCTATCGAGACCAACCTTGCCAAAATTAAAGCTAACTTAGACTCATGGGATTTATACTGTAGACAAAGCATCTCCACGGATGAATCTGAGAAATCAATCGAAGAGTGGAGCATGAAGGAGATTTTAAAATCCCAACATGAGGACAAGGAGATGGGGTATGTCTTGCAACAGGAGGAAGACCTAGGCAAAGTTGAACAAGAGGTGGATTCTAAGCTTGAGAAAACTTCCACACCAAGTAATGTTGTTGATGATTTTGAGGAAGTTGTTGAACCTTCTTCCATTGAGCTTGAAATTGATGTTGAGGAAGATAATGTATAACCTCCAAGGCATATCTTGGTTGAAAACTTTGAAGAAGTTGATCAAGAGATGGATTCAATCATTGATGAATTCCTATCTTCAATTGAATCCTCTCCTATTAGACTTGACATAGAGATCAAAGAAGAAGATACACAACCTCCCATACCCTTGGTAAGCAATGAAGAAGAGATTGAAGTGGAAGAAAGCTACTAAGTGGAAGAGGTTGAAATTGAAGAACCTTGCAAAGAGGTGGGAGTTGTCAAGGAAGAATACAAGGGAGTAGAGTTTGCAAGGACATTGGAGCCATCACCATCCATCCTTTCATTCAAGTGGGTAAATCTCGTATCTCTAAGCTTTATCATCCCACTTGAATATGGTTTACTTGAGACGGATGGTCAACTTAGAGCTCTTTGTGGCCTTAAGAGCAAAAGGGAGATGGCTAGTGGTTGGAAACATCACTCTAGGTTCATGATGATTGTATCTTCAAAGTTTGATTGCAAAGTTTGGTGTAGAGCTAGATTGCTTGGGTCTAGGAGGATGTTTGGGTGCTTAAATGAGGATTTCAAGGCTAAACCACCCAGATGGAATCATGATGATCAACTTGAAGATGGGTGTAGAAATAAGATTTGGGATCCGGACATATATGAGGATCAATTTTGAGAGCCCTTAGCTTGTGTGGAACTTCATCAAAGCTTGGTGCCATTGATTTTGAAATTTGGAGCTTACTTGAAGTCCAAGCATTGGTGAAAGTTTCAAGATGAGTACAAGCATAAACCACCTTGACAAGGAGCTTCCCAAATGTCCAACTTAAGGACTTAAACTAAAAGTGCTAGGTGCGAGACACCCCACCATGGTAAACTATTTCCATTCTCTTGTATATATAATCAATGAATGAATTGAGTTGCCATTGTTAGGTTGTTTTCTTCTTTGCATATTCTTATTTTAGTGTTTTAGTTGCTAGTTTGTTTGATTAGATTTATGCCTTAAGTTGTAGAATAGTTGTTGTTAAATTGTATTTTGCTTGAAGTGTAAGTTTTGTTTATTTTGTACTTGAAAATTTTCAAAAACTAAAAGAGTTGATGTTAAATTTGAATTTTGGTTGCTTTAGAATGCTTATAGATTAGGAGAGTGCCCTGTTTCTGTTTTCATTTTCTATATAAAAAAAAGCGCGCCAAGCATAAGCGTGGCTAACGCGCACGCGTCGTGTGCCATGTTTGGACACTTGGTACAAAAATCAGAGAGTTGCGGTAGAGTGGTGCTGGTATTGTGCGAATATCACAATTTGGCTCCCGCGCGTACGCGTGGGTGATGCTTAGGCATCACCTGTACTTTCTGCATTCCACGCGTACGTGTGGGCGACGCTTACGCGTCGATTGTCCCTCCTGCCTTCGTCGACCACGACGCTTACGCGTCAATTGTCCCTCCTGCCTTCTACGCGCACGCGTGGTCGACACTTACGCGTTGCCTCACACCCTGTTTCTTCCCCTTTCTTCTTCTTTCTTCTTCTCTCCTTCCTTCTTTCTTCTTCTTCTCTCTTCCCTTCTCCCATTTCTTTTCTTCTCTTCTCACCCTTCTCATCATTTCTTTCTTACTTCTCTTTCTTTCTTCTTTTCCCTCTTTTTGAATTTTCACTTTCTATTTTTTTCTCGTCTTTCATCTCTTTTGTTTATTGCATTTGCTTATTTTTATTCATAGCATTTTAATTTTTTTTATAACTTGTTCTTATTTTTTTTCTAAGTTTGCTATTTTAATATTGGTGTTGAATTTTCCTACTCAATTGTTGAGACTTTCTTGGTTAGTTTTGGTGCTTCTTGGCTTGTTTGATATTGATGGGTGATGAAATTTCTAAGTCAATACTTAATCTTGTATGACTCTTGTGCTCTTTGTGCATTGATATGAACTGGCATGTCTTTCATGACTTACTCTTTCTTGTTTGAACTTGATGCTCAACATGCTTTTCAGGTCATTTACTTATGCTTTGACTTTACGCTTGCATCAAGTGTTAGTTGATATGCCATTTACTTATATTTCTTTCTCACTTATATGTTGTAGCTACCATGTAGTTGAGAACCTTACTCTTATTTGAAATTAGCCCTTGCCTATGTTCTATTTGCTTGATATCTTTTTTGTAGGCTTAATTTTCTTTCTTTTTCTTCCCTTTTAGGCTGGCCACCAAAAAGAGAAAAAGGAGAAGCTTCTAAATGGGGGTAACAAACAAGTTTACCCGCACAATCTTTTGAAAGAGCTCATCAGTTGTAGCAACCTGTCCACCTTGCTCTTCTTTGCATACATTGAGGACGGTGCAATCTTCAAGTATGCGGAGGTCGTCCAACCGATCTCCGTGGATAACCACTTCCCTTTTCAACACCAACTCTTAATTTTCTGTGTTAGATAGTCATTGCATTGCATGATAGGTTGCACGTTAGTTAGAATTTGTATATATTTTACCACATCTTTGTATGTTAGGACTACTTGGTTAGAGTAATGATTTCTCTTCCAAGAAATATGGTTTTAAGGCAGTAATTTAAAAAAAAATTCTTTTTTTGAACTTGCTTGAAGAATTTACTTTGGAACATGGTTTTTGAGCTAAGAACACAAGCATGTGAGTTTTGAGCCCAATTGTGTGGTTACATCATATAACCACTTATTTCCATTCGTGTGCATTATTTTCTTTCTATGATTGTAATCTTTAATTTGTTTGATTCTTTATGTCAATTATTCCTTGTATACATGCATTTATATGACTGAGGCCATCATTTCATTTAGCTCACTTACCCAAATAGCCTACCTTTCATCAACCATTGTTAGCCAATTTTGAGCCTATTTAATCCCTTTTGTTCTTAATTTTAGCACATCACTATCCCTAAGTGAAAAATAATGAATGTCCCTTAATTTGGATCTTTGATTAGCTTAGGCTAGTGAGGGTGTGTATCATTTGAGAATGGAAATTTGGAGACATTGGTTGAGGTAAAAGTGTACTTTGTATTTTTGTTTAAAATAATGGAATTCGGTACATATTCATGCATTAAATATGTAAAACCATATGTATTGATAAGTTTTTATACACTTTATTGTAAAAAAAGAAAATGATGATAAAAAAATATATATGTAGAAAAAGAAATAGAAAAATAAAAGAAAGAAAAATATTTAGAAAAAAGAAGCAATAAAAAGGGATAAAAATGCCCCAAAGCAAGTAACAATAACAATGCATATGGATGTAAATCAAAGAGAATGCATGAGTATGTGAAAAAAAAAAGTAGGAATCATAGGTAGCTAGGTATTGCATTAGAATTGTATAGGTTGTTATATGCGTTGGTGAGAGCTTAGGTTAATCAAAGATTCCAATTTCAAGCTCACTTAACTATATGCATTCTTACCTTTACCCTAGCCCCATTACAACTTATGAATAAGTTCTCATGATAAATGTATGCATGTATTGAATAATTGTTGACTGTTAGATGAAAAACAGATCTTGAAAAGCATGATTAGAAGAGAATTGAGTGAATCAACCCTATACACTTGAGCGACTAGAGCGGATACACTTCCGGTGAGGGTTCGATGCTTAATTTCTTTTTACCTGCTTTCACGAGCTTTCTTCTTGCAAGTTTGTTTATACTTCATTTTTTTACATTTGAATTGGTAGGATTCATGAATCGTCATATGTCCTTAGCCCTACTTGTTCATATATGTCTTGGAGATTGATTTACTTTTAACCATGTAGGTAGAATCATTTTGCATTTATATTGATAGGTGCATATAGTTTATTTGCATTGAATAAATGTTCATACCCCTTTTCTTGTCTTTCTTGGTTTAGCATGAGGACATGCTTAGTTTAAGTGTGGGGAGATTTGATAAACTCCAATTTTGTGGTTTATCTTGTGTTGAATTTGTGGAATTTTATCAACTTTTCTCACATTTATTCAATAAAATAGCATGTTTTTGTGAATTTCTCCTAATTTGTGCTTAAGAGTGAAAACATGCTTTTTAGGCCCTAAAATGGATAATTTTAATTCACTTTAATTCCATTCAATGCCTTGATATGTTTGTTAAGTGATTTCAGGATTAGAAGGCAAAGATTGGGTTGAAGGATGAAGAAAAAACATGCAAAGATGGAGAATTCATGAAGAAATAAGGATTTGCTGAACTCAAGGCCACGCGAACGTGTCACCCACGCGTACGCGTGAGATGGAGATTCACCAGCGACGCGCACGCATCACCCCACGCACACGCAAGACAAGGAAAATTGCCAATGATGCGTACGCGTGACCCATGCGTACGCGTGACAAGTAGCACGTGACCAACTTAAGAACAATACGCTGGGAGCAATTTTTGAGCTCAAAGAGACCCAAATCCAATTCATTTTTTATGCTTTTGAACCCATGTTTTGCAAGGGAATGGGGAGGGGAGGGGGAAGTCATAGGATAGTTTTCATCATGTTGTAGTTAGAATTCTAGAGAGACCCTTCTCTCTAGAATTTATGGTAGTTTAGGTTAAATTTCCTTAGATCCAACTTTTAATTCTTGTTTTGATTTAGTTTTCCTTTTTAATTTCTTATTGTTACATCTTTACTCTTCTAGTTTTACTTATCATTTCCTTTATTTTGTTGTTTTTATCTTCATGCACTCTTGTTGGTTCCAATTTCCTTTTAATGCAATTTTATGTTTCTATGTCTTTTTATGTTTATCTTCATTGCTATTGTTGATTTCTTGCTTATGTTAGTTATGGGTTTCATTAATGTTTGCATTTTGTGATGTTTACTTTTATTGCACTCTAGGTGTTTGACAAAATATTTTTTATAGTTATTGGGTAGTTTTCTTTACTCTTGGCCTAGGCTAAGGGAATTGAGTGACCTTGAGTCATTGAGTCTCATTGAATTGGTGATTTGAGAACCCTTTGTGGTCAATTTGATAACCATTGACACTAGCCTACTACTAAGTCAATTAGTAGCTAGGTTAGGACTTATGGATTGATGTTGATCAAGCCTATTTGACGTACTTCAAGCGTTGAAGCAGACATTGTACTTACTTCAAGCATAGGAGTAGACGTAATATGTTGGTCCCTTATAATTGTCGATATATAGTTTGTAGACAAGGATTGTGATCTCAATTCCTATGTCTAGCCAAGAGTTCTTTTCCTTTCTTTTATTAGTTCTTGTCATTTACTTTCTTTTATATTTTCTTGCCACTTATACAATTAAACTCCCTTGTTCTTCATAGCCAATAATTGATCATTTCATTGCAATTCCTTGTGAGACGACCCGAGATTTGAATACTTCGGTTAATTTTTCATTGGGTTTTGTACTTGTGACAACCAATCTTTTAAAATTTGATTTGAGTATTGTTAGTTGGTTAGGAACTATGCTATCAACGGAAAATATTTTGTGTGAAATTCCTAACCGAAGAAAATGCTCTCATCACTCCAGTAGTGGCAGCTTTTGTTGGTGACTAGAACGGCAGCAATGTAGCTCAACGGAAACGAAAATGATGTATGCAGTTCGGCAACGGTGGCTAGGCCTCGATAGAATGCAGCATGGCAATAAGACTTCTCCTGGTGGCTCCACGACAGTTCAGCAGAGACGGCGGTGCAGGCTTCTTCCCCTCCATCGTGCTCTGCTTCTCCGACGACGGTGTGCACGTCGACGACTTCCCCAACGGTGAGCACGAATGACAGTGATGGCAACCTCTCTCTCTCTCTCTCTCTCTCTCTCTCTCTCTCTCTCTCTCTCTCTCTCTTTGCGAACTCCGTCTCTCCTTCGCAAACTCTCTCTCTCTCCTCCTCTGGTCTAACGGTGATGATGATGGCGACACCCAGCCCCGTTGGTGCTGTCCTCTTGTTCTCCTCCCTATCTTCTCTCTTTCCCTTTTCTTTTCAAACTCTCTTCTCTTTTCTTTCTTTCTTCTGTTGGGGTTTGGCGGTGTGTAAGGAGAGATGGTAAGGTGAGTGTGTGTTGTGTTAGGGTTAGTGGTAGTGTGTATAAGTTAGGGTTAGAGTTTGTGTATGAAATTAGAAATTTTGAGATTTGGTAGAGTAAGAATTTTAATAAAAATACGATGTAGAGTAATAATTTTAAAACTAAATTAAATACAAAATAACTATCTTTAAAGTACCATTTAATTATCAACTTGTAAATTATTTTCAAATAAATCCTAATTAAATAAAAATTGGAGATAATCAAATTAATTCTCATTTATTCATAAAATAACGTTCAAAGTACAAATATTAAAAATATAGCATAAAAATTCTGATTTTTTTTCAATTACTAAATCCTTAAATTATAAATAAGAAAATACTCAATTCACTATAAAACTACATGAGTGCTAACTGATTCAAAACCAAACCTCATGCTTAGCTTTAATTTCCTTTTTATAAGATAATTTTCTAAAAATATAAATCATAATTAAATATCCTAAATCTTAGTTAATCTCATAATTTAATTCTATATAATCTGGGGTCTTACACAACTTTATCCCCTAATTTATTAAAATTACCAAACCCTAAAATTCTCAATTTTCACATTTTTTCCAAACTAAATCCTAACCCTAATTCTAACACACTCTTATCTCACTCTAACCTGACAGCTGCCACACACATACACACACACACGCACGCACGCACGCACGTACGCATGCGCGCGCGCACACACACACACGAACCAGAATGAAAGAAGATATGGAGAGCTACAAAACAAAGATAAAAAGAAGGGAAGGAGGACGAAGCGCTGTTGGCGAGACCGGGAGCCGTTATCTCCAACAAGAATCTGAACAGAAAGAGAGAGAGGGGCCACGTGAGAAAGTTGGAGACGCTGAGGGAGGAGCTGACGTTGAAGCCTGTGTCACCATTGTGCCTGCCGCTGCTGTCGAGTGGAGCCATCACCGTTGTCATCGTCCTAGCGGCTGCTGGTGGAGAGCTCAAAGAGAGAGAGACCAGCAAACGGGAGGAGAAGCGACAGAGCCCTGCTACTATGGCCATGGCTTCCGTTCTTTTTGCTGCTGCCTTAGTTGTCACCAAGCCTCTAGCTGCCAGAAAGCAGTGCGAGTGTCGCCAGAATTAGCCACTAGAACCTCTGCCTCGGGTTTCTGCAAGGTTGCTAGAGCTCCCTGTCGCTGGGAACGGCGCTGTGGTCGCCAGAAGTCATAACTGGAGCTGCAGCTGCTCTGTTCCTTAGTTTCTTTTCGGTAGAGTGAGTAGCACTTGTCCTGAAATTTTTACTGCTATTATTCTGTTATCAGTTATTAAGAATTTTGTGACGTTAATGTCTTAGGGTTGAGTTAGTAACAGCATGCGGTGTCTGATGGAATGGCTACTACGGGAGTAGTCAGAGTCATGCTGCGGGCCATGATTGTAACTGTCACAGCATTGTATCGGAGCTTCTGTGGGCGTTGTGACTGCCACAACTGTGAATCAAAAGAAAAGGTTTTAAATGTGTTTAATTTCTACTGTTGTTATTTGAGGTAGGGACTTTTACTAAAACTCATTTTTGTTTCATGGAATTGTCATAAAATCGACATCGATGCAAAATGTATATTTATGTGAACGTGTAAGTCTTATGGATGGATTATTTTAGAGGAATGAAGTGAAATTGATAAATTAATTAAAATGGGATTAAATTCTCTAATAATAAATATTAATTAGTAAAATAATAAATCCTTGAAGCCTCTTGGTGGGTCGATTAGGATCTGAACAACTTGTTTATTGCCCTAATATTTGAAAATTTAATAACTTAAAGATGATTAAAGATGAGCCAAGAATATTTATGTTGAGAAGTTGTTTGGTATTTGTAATGGTTTAGAAGGGTTAGAGAGTGATTTGATTCAGATGAAACCTTTGAAGGGTGGAAATATCTGAATTTTAGGGGAGGTTCTGCCAAAATTTTATAAAACTTGAATGAAAATTGAATAATAAAGATACTGAGGATTGTTACATTTTTATAAAGACTAGATATGTTGTGGGGTTTCATTTGATTAATTCCGATTAAAGGGTTATTGATGAGCGGATAATTTATACGCTTTTTGGCATTGATTTTAGTATGTTTTTAGTATGTTTTAGTTAGTTTTTATTATATTTTTATTAGTTTTTATTTAAAATTCAATTTTCTGGACTTTACTATGAGTTTGAGTGTTTTTTCGTGATTTCAGGTATTTTCTGGCTGAAATTGAGGGACCTGAGCAAAAATCTGATTCAGAGGCTAAAAAGGACTACAGATGCTGTTGGATTCTGACCTCCCTGCACTCGAAGTGGATTTTCTGGAGCTACAAAAGCCCAATTGGAGCACTCTCAATTGCGTTGGAAAGTAGATATCCTGGGCTTTCCAGGAATGTATAATAGTCCATACTTTTGCTATTGTATTTTCATCTTTTGATCACTTTAGATCATCTTTGGACGTCTAGTTCTTAGATTATGGGAGGCTGGCCATTCGGCCATGCCTAGACCTTGTTCTTATGTATTTTCAACGGTGGAGTTTCTACACACCATAGATTAAGGTGTGGAGCTTTGCTGTACCTCGAGTATTAATGCAATTACTATTGTTCTTCTATTCAATTCAGCTTATTCCTGTTCTAAGATATCACTTGTTCCTAAACTTGATGAATGTGATGATCTGTGACACTCATCATCATTCTCACCTATGAACGTGTGCCTGACAACCACCTCCGTTCTACCTTAGATTGAGTGGATATCTCTTGGATCCATTAATCAGAATCTTCGTGGTATAAGCTAGAATTGATGGCAGCATTCAAGAGAATTTGGAAGGTCTAAACCTTGTCTGTGGTATTCTGAGTAGGATTCAAGGATTGAATAACTGTGACGAGCTTCAAACTCGCGATTGTGGGGCGTTAGTAACAGACGCAAAAGAATCACTGGATTCTATTCCGACATGATCGAGAACCGACAGATGAATAGCCGTGCTGTGACAGAGCGCGTTGAACATTTTCACTGAGAAGACGGGACTGTAGCCATTGACAACAGTGATGCCCAACATACAGCTTGCCATGGAAAGGAGTAAGAAGGATTGGATGAAGACAGTAGAAAAGCAGAGAGACGGAAGGGACAAAACATCTCCATACGCTTATCTGAAATTCTCACCAATGAATTACATAAGTATCTCTATCTTTATTTTATTCATCTTTTAATCATTAATCCTCCATAACCATTTGAATCCGCCTGACTAAGATTTACAAGATGACCATAGCTTGCTTCATACCAACAATCTCCGTGGGATCGACCCTTACTCGCGTAAGGTTTATTACTTGGACGACCCAATACACTTGCTGGTTAGTTGTGCGAAGTTGTGATAAAGAGTTGAGATTGCAATTGAGTGTACCATGTTGATGGCGCCATTGATGATCACAATTTCGTGCACCAAGTTTTTGGCGCCGTTGCCAGTGATTGTTTGAATTTGGACAACTGACGGTTCATCTTGTTGCTTAGATTATGTTCTTATCATCACAAAAGCTGATTGATTCTCATCAATTTAGCTCTTGAATGTAATGTCCTGCTGAAGCTTGGCTAGCCATGTCTAATCTTTTTAGACTACAGCTTTAGACTAACATTGCATGATTCCTGGAATTCTTATTAAAAGTTTTGATCCTCTTTATTTTCTTTTCTATATAATTTTCGAAAAATCCAAAAAAATTACAAAGTCATAAAAATAAAAAATATTTTATGTTTCTTGTTTGAGTCTAGTGTCTCATTTTAAGTTTGGTGTCAATTGCATGTTTCTGTTCTTCTTGCATTTTTCGAATTCATTCATGTGTCTTCATTGATCTTCAAGTTGTTCTTGATGATTTACTTGCTCTGATCTTTAAATTCTCTTATTTTGTGTGTTTTATTGTTTCTCATATGCATTCTCAATTTGTTAGTGTCAGTAGTATACAAACTTCTAAGTTTGGTGTCTTGCATGCATTGTTTATTTGATCTTAGTTGCATTTTGATTATTCCTCATCATTAAAAATTCAAAAAAAATTTAATTTGTGTCTTTTCAAGTCAATAATATAGAGAATTGAAGATTCAGAACATGCAGCAGAGGAATTACACAGAAAAAGCTGGGCGTTCAAAACGCCCAGTGAAGAAGGAAAACTGGCATTTAAACGCCAGCCAGGGCACCTGGCTGGGCGTTTAACGCCCAAAAGGGTAGCATTTTGGGCGTTAAACACCAGAATGGATACCATTCTGGGAGTTTAACGCCAGGATGGCACAAGAGGAAAGATTTTGTTTTTAATTCAATTTTTTTCAAGTTTTCATAATTTTTCAAAATCAAATCTTTTTCAAATTATCTCTTTTCAATCATATCTTTTCAAAATCAATTTCTTTCCATTTTTCAAAAAATTCTTGCTAACAATTAATGATTTGATTCAACATTTCAAGCATGTTGCCTTTTCTGTTGAGAAAGGTTTAATGTCTGAATCATATCTTTTAAATTTTTTGTTAGCTAAGTCATTAATTTTAAAAAAATCAAATCTTTTTTTAAATTGTTTTTTCAATCACATCTTTTTAATCACATCTTTTTCAAAATTAATCTTTAATCATATCTTTTTTATTAATCATATCTTTTTGATTTCTAACTTCAAAATCTTTTTCAAAATCACTTTATTTCTTTCCCAACTTTAATTTTCGAAAATTCTTCCCCTCTTCTCACATCCTTCTATTTAAGGACTAACACTCCTCCACTATCAATAATTCGAGCTCTATCCCTCTGGATAAGTTCGAATTCTTCTACCTTCTCCTTCTATTCTTCTTTTCCTCTAACACATCAAGGAATCTCTATACTGTGACATAGAGGATTCCATACTTTCTTGTTCTCTTCTCTTTCATATGAGCAGGAGCAAAGACAAAGGCATTCTTGTTGAAGCTGACCCTGAACCTGAAAGGACCTTAAAGCGAAAGCTAAGAGAAGCTAAAGCACAATTCTCTATAGAGGACCTAACAGAAATCTTCAAAGAAGAAGACATGGCAGCCGAAAACAACAACAATGAAAACAATGCAAGGAAGGTGCTGGGTGACTTTACTGCACCTACTTCCAACTTCTATGGGAGAAGCATCTCCATCCCTGCCATTGGAGCAAACAACTTTGAGCTTAAGCCTCAATTAGTTTCTCTAATGCAACAGAATTGCAAGTTCCATGGACTTTCATTGGAAGATCCTCATCAGTTTTTAGCTAAATTCTTGCAAATCTGTGACACTGTCAAGACCAATGGGGTTGACCCTGAGGTCTACAGACTTATGTTATTCCCTTTTGCTGTAAGAGACAGAGCTAGGATATGGTTGGACTCACAACCTAAAGAAAGCCTGAACTCTTGGGAAAAGTTAGTCAATGCCTTCTTGGCAAAGTTCTTTCCTCTTCAAAAATTGAGTAAGCTTAGAGTGGAAGTCCAAACCTTCAGATAGAAGGAAGGTGAATCCCTCTATGAAGCTTGGGAAAGATACAAATAATTGATCAGAAAGTGTCTTTCTGACATGCTTTCTGAATGGAGCATCATAGGTATCTTCTATGATGGTCTGTCTGAACTGTCCAAGATGTCATTGGATAGCTCTGCTGGAGGATCTCTTCATCTGAAGAAGACGCCTGCAGAAGCTCAAGAACTCATTGAAATGGTTGCAAATAACCAATTCATGTTCACTTCTGAAAGGAATCCTGTGAACAATGGGACGAATCAGAAGAAAGGAGTTCTTGAGATTGATACTCTGAATGCCATATTGGCTCAGAACAAAATATTGACTCAGCATGTCAATATGATTTCTCAAAGTCTGTCTGGAATGCAAGCTGCACCAGGCAGTACTAAGGACGCTTCATCTGAAGAAGAAGCTTATGATCCAGAGAACCCTTCAATGGAAGAGGTGAATTACATGGGAGAACCCTATGGAAACACCTATAATCCTTCATGGAGAAATCATCCAAATCTCTCATGGAAGGATCAACAGAGACCTCAACAAGGTTTCAACAACAATAATGGTGGAAGAAACAGGTTTGGCAATGGCAAGCCTTTTCCATCATCTTCTCAGCAACAGACAGAGAATTTTAAGCAAAGCCACTCTAACTTAGCAACCATGGTCTCTGATCTAATCAAAACCACTCAAAGTTTCATGACTGAAACAAGGTCCTCCATTAGAAACTTGGAGGCACAAGTGGGTCAGCTGAGTAAGAAAGTTACTGAACTCCCTCCTAGTACTCGTCCAAGCAATACAGAAGAAAATCCAAAAGGAGAGTGTAAGGCCATCAACATGGCCAAATTTGGAGAGGAGAAAGAGGCAGTGAGCACCACTGAGGAAGACCTCAATGGACGTCCACTGGCCTCCAATGAGTTCCCTAATGAGGAACCATGCGAATTTGAGGCTCACACTGAGACCATAGAGGTTCCATTGGATTTACTTCTGCCATTCATGAGCTCTGATGAGTATTCTTCCTCTGAAGAGGACGAAAATGTCACTGAAGAGCAAGTTGCTAAGTACCTTGGAGCAATCATGAAGCTAAATGACAAGTTATTTGGTAATGAGACTTGGGAGGATGAACCTCCTTTGCTCACCAAAGAACTGGATGACTTGCCTAGGCAGAGATTACCTCAAAAGAGACAAGATCCTGGGAAGTTCTCAATACCTTGTACCATAGGCACCATGACCTTTAAGAAGGCTCTGTGTGACCTAGGGTCAAGCATAAACCTCATGCCTCTCTCTGTAATGGAGAAGCTATGGATCTTTGAGGTACAAGTTGCAAGAATCTCACTAGAGATGGCAGACAATTCAAGAAAACAAGCTTATGGACTTGTAGAGGATGTTCTGGTAAAGATTGAAGACCATTACATCCCTGCTGATTTCATAGTCCTAGAGACTGGAAAGTGCATGGATGAATCCATCATCATTGGCAGACCCTTCCTAGCCACAGCAAAGGCTGTAATTGATGTTGACAGAGGAGAATTGATTATTCAAGTGAATGAATAATCCTTTGTGTTTAAGGCTCAAGGATCTCCCTCTGTAACCATGGAGAGGAAGCATAAAAAGCTTCTCTCAAAACAGAGTCAAACAGAGCCCCCACAGTCAAACTCTTAGTTTGGTGTTGGGAGGCCACAACTAAATTCTAAGTTTGGTGTTGAACCCCCACATTCAAAATCTAAGTTTGGTGTTGGGAGGTTCCAACATTGCTCTGAACATCTGTGAGGCTCCATGAGGGCCCACTGTCAAGCTACTGACATTAAAGAAGCGCTTGTTGGGAGGCAACCCAATGTTATATCTATCTATTTTCCATTGTTATTTTATGTCTTTTATAGGTTGATGATCATGGGAAGTCACAAGATCAATTGAAAAAGCAAAAACAGAATGAAAAATAGAAAGAAAAATAGCACACCCTGGAGGAAAATTTGCTGGCGTTTAAACGCCAGTGAAGATAGCAAAATAGGCGTTTCACGCCCAGTCTGGCACCATTCTGGGCGTTTAACACCAGAAAGAGGCACCAGACTGGCGTTTAACGCCAAGAATGGGCAAGAAGCTGGCGTTAAACGCCAGAAATGGGCACCATCCCGGTGTTTAACACCAGGATTGGCAGGGATGAATTATCCTTGACACCTCAGGATCTGTGGACCCCACAGGATCCCTACCTACCCTACCACTCTCTCTCTTCTTCACCCATTCACCAATCACCTCAACACCTCTTTTCCAAAAACCCCTCACCTATCAAATCCCACTATTCTCTTCACCACTCACACATCCATCCCTCATAAAACCCCACATACCTCACCATTCAAATTCAAACCACTTTCCCTCCCAAACCCACCCATATTGGCCGAACCCTACCCCTCTCTCCACCCCTATATAAACCCATCTTCACTCCTTTATTTTCACACAACCTACATACTACTTTTCCCCCTTGGCTAAAAAACAAAGCCACCTCCATCTCTTCTATTTCTTCTTCTTCTACTCTCTTCTTTCTTCTTTTGCTCGAGGACGAGCGAACCTTCTAAGTTTGGTGTGGTAAAAGCATTGCTTTTTGTTTTTCCATAACCATTTATGGCATCTAAGGCCGGAAAAACCTCTGGAAAGAGGAAAGGGAAGGCAAAAGCTTCCACCTCCGAGTCATGGAAGATGGAGAGATTCATCTCAAGGGTGCATCAAGACCACTTCCATGAAGTTGTGGCCATGAAGAAGGTGATCCCCGAGGTCCCTTTCAAACTCAAAAAGAGTGAATATCCGGAGATCCGACATGAGATCTGAAGAAGAGGTTGGGAAGTTCTTACCAACCCCATTCAACAAGTCAGAATCTTAATGGTTCAAGAGTTCTATGCCAATGCATGGATCACCAAGAACCATGATCAAAGTGTGAACCCGGACCCAAAGAATTGGCTTACAATGGTTCGGGGGAAATGCTTAGATTTTAGTCCAAAAAATGTAAGGTTGGCATTCAACTTGCCCATGATGCAAGGAGATGAACACCCCTACACTAGAAGGGTCAACTTTGATCAAAGGTTGGACCAAGTCCTCATAGATATTTGTGAAGAGGGCACTCAATGGAAGAGAAATTCAGGAGGGAAGCCGGTTCAATTGAGAAGGCATGACCTCAAGCCCGTGGTTAGGGGATGGTTGGAGTTTATCCAATGCTCAATCATTCCCACTAGCAACCGGTCCGAAGTTACTATAGACCGGGCTATCATGATTCATAGCATCATGATTGGAGAGGAAATATAAGTTCATGAGGTTATATCCCAAGAACTTTATAAGGTGGCGGACAAGTCCTCTAACTTGGCAAGGTTAGCCTTCCCTCATCTCATTTGTCACCTCTGTAATTCAGTTGGAGTTAACATAGAGGGAGACATCCTCATTGATGAGGACAAGCCCATCACTAAGAAAAGGATGGAGCAAACAAGAGATCGCACTCATCATGAAATCCCTGAGATGCCTCAAGGGATGCACTTTCCTCCACAAAACTATTGGGAGCAAATCAGCACCTCTGATGAGCGGATAATTTGTACGCTTTTTGGCATTATTTTTAGTATGTTTTTAGTATGATCTAGTTAGTTTTTAGTATATTTTTATTAGTTTTTAGTTAAAATTCACTTTTCTGGACTTTACTATGAGTTTGTGTGTTTTTCTGTGATTTCAGGTATTTTCTGGCTGAAATTGAGGGACCTGAGCAAAAATCTGATTCAGAGACTAAAAAGGACTGCAGATGCTGTTGGATTCTGACCTCCCTGCACTCGAAGTAAATTTTCTGGAGCTACAGAAGCCCAATTGGCGCGCTCTCAACGGTGTTGGAAAGTAGACATCCTGGGCTTTCCAGAAATATATGATAGTCCATACTTTGCCCAAGATTTGATGGCCCAAACTGGCGTTCAAAGTCACCTTCAGAATTCCCAGCGTTAAACGCCGGAACTGGCACAAGGATGGGAGTTAAACGCCCAAACTGGCACCAAAGCTGGCGTTTAACTCCAAGAAGAGTCTCTACAAGAAAATGCTTCAATGCTCAGCCCAAGCATACACCAAGTGGGCCCGGAAGTGGATTTTTATGTCATTTACTCATCTCTGTAAATCCTAGGCTACTAGTTCTCTATATATAGGACTTTTTACTATTGTATTTTCATCTTCTGATCTTTGGAATCTTTTGATCTTTAGGTCTTTTGATCATTGGGAGGCTGGCCTCACGGCCATGCCTAGACCTTGTTCTTATGTATTTTCAACGGTGGAGTTTCTACACACCATAGATTAAGGTGTGGAGCTCTGCTGTACCTCGAGTATCAATGCAATTACTATTGTTCTTCTATTCAATTCCGCTTGTTCTTGTTCTAAGATATCACTTGTTCTTCAACTTGATGAATGTGATGATCCGTGACACTCATCATCATTCTCACCTATGAACGTGTGCCTGACAACCACCTCCGTTCTACCTTAGATTGGGTGGATATCTCTTGGATTCTTTAACCGGAATCTTCGTGGTATAAGCTAGAACTGATGGCGGCATTCAAGAGAATCCGAAAGGTCTAAACCTTGTCTGTGGTATTCTGAGTAGGATTCAATGATTGAATGACTGTGACGAGCTTCAAACTCCTGAGGGCGGGGCGTTAGTGACAGACGCAAAAGAATCACTGGATTCTATTCCGGCCTGATTGAGAACCGACAGATGGATAGTCGTGCCGTGACAGGGTGAGTTGAACATTTCCACTGAGAGGATGGGAGGTAGCCACTGACAACGGTGAAACCCTTGCATACAGCTTGCCATGGAAAGGAGTAAGAAGGATTGGATGAAGACAGTAGGAAAGCAGAGAGACGGAAGGGACAAGCATCTTCATACGCTTATCTGAAATTCCCACCAATGAATTACATAAGTATCTCTATCTTTATCTTTATGTTTTATTCATCATTCATAACCATTTGAGTTTGCCTGACTAAGATTTACAAGGTGACCATAGCTTGCTTCATACCAACAATCTCTGTGGGATCGACCCTTACTCGCGTAAGGTTTATTACTTGGACGACCCAATACACTTGCTGGTTAGTTGTGCGAAGTTGTAGTGATCACAATTTCGTCCACCAACCTCCCTAGGAGAATTGAGTTCCAACATGGGACAACTAAGGGTGGAGCACCAAGAACATTCCATTCTCCTCCATAAAATTAGAGAAGATCAAAGAATCATGAGAGAGGAGCAACAAAGGCAAGGAAGAGACATTGAGGAGCTCAAGCACTCCATAAGATCTTCAAGAGGAAGAACAAGCCGCCATCACTAAGGTGGACCCGTTATTTATTCTCCTTGTTCTTTATTTTTCTATTTTTTCGAATTTTTTATGCTTATGTCTATCTATGTTTGTGTCTTATGATCGTTAGTGTCTTAGTGTCTATGCCTTAAAGTTATGAATGTCCTATGAATCCATCACCTTTCTTAAATGAAAAATGTTCTTAATTAAAAAAAAAGAGAAGAATTGCATGAATTTTGAATTTTATAACAGATTAATTATTTTGATGTGGTGGCAATACTTTGACTTCTGAATGTATACTTGAACAGTGCATATGTCTTTTGAATTTGTTGTTCATGAATGTTGGCTCTTGAAAGAATGATGAAAAAAGGAGACATGTTACTGAGGATCTGAAAAATCATAAAAATGATTCTTGAAGCAAGAAAAAGCAGTGAATTCAAAAAAAAGAGATTATGAGCGAAAAAAAAAGAGAGAAAGCAAGCAGAAAAAGCCAATAGCCCTTTAAACCAAAAGGCAAGGGTAAAAATAAAGTCATGATCCAAGGCAAAAAGAGTGTGCTTAAGACCCCTGGACACCTCTAATTGGGGACTCTAGCAAAGCTGAGTCACAATCTGAAAAGGTTCACCCAGTTATGTGTCTGTGGCATGTATGTATCCGGTGGTAATACTGGAAGACAGAGTGCTTTGGGCCACGACCAAGACTCATAAAGTAGCTGTGCTCAAGAATCATCATACTTAACTAGGAGAATCAATAACACTATCTGGATTCTGAGTTCCTATAGAAGCCAATCATTCTGAATTTCAAAGGATAGAGTGAGATGCCAAGACTGTTCAGAGGCAAAAAGCTAAAAGCCCCGCTCATCTAATTAATACTGATCTTCATAGATGTTTTTGGAATTCATTGCATATTCTCTTCTTTTATCTTATTTGATTTTCAGTTGCTTGGGGACAAGCAACAATTTAAGTTTGGTGTTGTGATGAGCGGATAATTTATACGCTTTTTGGCATTGTTTTTAGTATGTTTTTAGTATGTTTTAGTTAGTTTTTATTATATTTTTATTAGTTTTTATTTAAAATTCACTTTTCTGGACTTTACTATGAGTTTGTGTGTTTTTCTGTGATTTTAGGTATTTTCTGGCTGAAATTGAGGGACCTGAGCAAAAATCTGATTCAGAGGCTAAAAAGGACTGCAGATGCTGTTGGATTCTGACCTCCCTGCACTCGAAGATGATTTTCTGGAGCTAAAGAAGCCCAATTGGCACGCTCTCAATTGCGTTAAAACGTAGACATCCTGGGCTTTCCAGAAATGTATATTAGTTTATACTTTTCCCGAGTTTTGATGGCCCAAACAAGCGTTCCAAGTCAGCTCAAGAATTCTGGCGTTAAACGCCGGAACTGGCACAAGAATGGGAGTTAAACGCCCAAACTGGCACGAAAGCTGGCGTTTAACTCCAAGAAAAGTCTCTACACATGAAAGCTTCAATGCTCAGCCTAAGCACACACCACGTGGGCCCGGAAGTGGACTTTTATGTCATTTACTCATTTTTTGTAAACCCTAAGCTACTAGTTCTCTATAAATAGGACCTTTTGCTATTGTATTTTCATCTTTTGATCACTTTAGATCTTAGGATCATCTTTGGACGTCTAGTTCTTAGATTATGGGAGGGTGGCCATTCGGCCATGCCTAGACCTTTTTCTTATGTATTTTCAACGGTGGAGTTTCTACACACCATAGATTAAGGTGTGGAGCTCTGATGTACCTCGAGTATTAATGCAATTACTATTGTTCTTCTATTCAATTAAGCTTATTCTTGTTCTAAGATATCACTTGTTCCTCAACTTGATGAATGTGATGATCCGTGACACTCATCATCATTCTCACCTATGAACGTATGCCTGACAACCACCTCCGTTCTACCTTAGATTGAGTGGATATCTCTTGGATCCATTAATCGGAAACTTCGTGGTATAAGCTAGAATTGATGGCGGCATTCAAGAGAATTCGGAAGGTCTAAACCTTGTCTGTGGTATTCTGAGTAGGATTCAAGGATTGAATGACTGTGATGAGCTTCAAACGCGTGATTGTGGGGCGTTAGTGATAGACGCAAAAGAATCACTGGATTCTATTCCGACATGATCGAGAACTGACAGATGAATAGCCGTGATGTCACAGAGCGCGTTGAACATTTTCACTGAGAGGACGGGACTGTAGCCATTGACAACGGTGATGCCCAACATACAGCTTGCGATGGAAAGGAGTAAGAAGGATTGGATGAAGACAGTAGGAAAGCAAAGAGACGGAAGGGACAAAGCATCTCCATACGCTTATCTGAAATTCTCACCAATGAATTACATAAGTATCTCTATCTTTATTTTATTCATCTTTTAATCATTAATCCTTCATAACCATTTGAATCCGCCTGACTGAGATTTACAAGATGACCATAGCTTGCTTCATACCAACAATCTCCGTGGGATCGACCCTTACTCGCGTAAGGTTTATTACTTGGACGACCCAGTGCACTTGCTGGTTAGTTGTGCGAAGTTGTGATAAAGAGTTGAGATTGCAATTGAGCGTACCATGTTGATGGCGCCATTGACGATCACAATTTCGTGCACCGGTTATGTCTTACAGGGTTTTGAATGAATTTAAAGTTATGCGTTTTTAGTTGGTTGAGTTGAGTTTTGAAGTTGGATTAATTGACTTGATTGGGTTAGTAACAAAAAGAATATATATAACTAATTAAAGTTAACTTGAAAAAGAAGTGTAATTGATTAGAGAATTAAAGAGGGTGTTTAATTATCAATTTAATGGTTTTAGGAATAGGAAGTGTGAGTGTATGTGGTTTATGTTACAATGGATTGACTTAAACAAAGGTTTTTTATGATGATTGTTAAAGATAGATATTGTTGGCATCGAGCAATTGATTATTATGTTGAGTTACCTTTGTCATGGCTATGTCCAGGAGAATGGAGGATATATATTGAATTTAAAGTAACGGATAATTTGAAGTTAGTTTGGAATTAATTTGATAAATTGAACAGTGAGTAACTTATGTGATAATTTATGATTTTGTGCTTGAGGATTTATGAGAATTGATAAATTGATGAGATTTAAATGGAATAAAATATGAGAGTTAAGGGAAGGAGAGTTATTTAAAGAATGAGGGAAGATTGAAATTGGGTGAGTTATTAAGCAAAAAACTAGATGGGACTAATCGTGAAAAAAATGAGTATGGCTTAGGCTTGAATTTGGCTGGGTTTGATATTGATTGGCATTTGATTTTGGTTATGATAAATAGAATTCATTGGTTGTTTATTATGTCAAGTTTATAGTTTTGTGTTTGAGGATGAAGAATCTGAGTAGATACCCTGATTGATGTTGAGGGGATTAACTTTAATTAAGGTCTTCATTATAATATGATTATTGAGATTGTAGATTTTAATGAGAATTGATAAATAAGGATTTCTATTGACATTGAAGATTGAAATACAAAGTCATGATCGATTATGTGTGATTAATCGATGTGAATAATAACTGTGAATTTTCCTCGGGTTGGTTAAGGCATTAAGGCCCTTGAGGTTTATGATTTTTGAGGTTCGGATTAATTTCAAGGAATGAGATTTCGATTTAAATCTATAAATGTACTAAGGCCCTAAAGTGTGATTTAAGTCTATGGATGAACCTAAGCATCAGTTGGAAAAATCTGAGTAAGTTCAGAGGAAAATGATATATTTAGTCATCTGACAACACAGTATGACGCTAAGTTGAGTTTTTGAAGGGTATGTGAACCCGATTGTGAATTTAAGAATTGATAAGTAAGAAATGCGAATCTTGGCTTGATATGCCTCAAATATATTGTTATTGAAAGTAAATGGATCAAGTATGATTCTAAAAAAAAAGATGGCAATATATGATTAAAGAAAGTATGTGATATTGATTACATTCTTGGCAAGGGCGGTGGTATCATCCTACTTATTCGGTGTGTTGTTATTTTGTGGGATGGAGATTTTGTCCCGCCGATGGTGAGGACAGTGGTTTTATCCCACTTACGGCTTGAGGATAATTATCCTTGTGATAAATGTGAATATATAGAATTATGATTTTGATTTTGATTTTGATTTTGGTTATGATTATGTTTGATTGAATGTAATTGTGAATTGGCAAGGACGGAGATTTTGTCCCGCTTGCGTATTTGTGATTGATAATGATTTTTTATACAAGGACGTGACTTTTGTCCCACTTGTGTTATTAATATTGTGGGGATGGTAGTTCATCCCGCTCACATTACTAATTAGGCACCTGCATCGGACAAGGACAGTGGTTCCATCCCGCTTGTTTATGGTTACTGTAAGACCCCAAATTTATAAAAATTAAATAATAAATTATTTATAATTTATTTTATTTATTCGATATTATATTTTTAGATATTTTTATATTAATTAAGTACTTTCTTATTATTGATTTAAAGCTATAGTGATTTTTAAATTATTTTTATGGTTATATTTTGTTCCTTTAAATCCTCAAGAGTTAATCCATACACATTGTTGCATCTTTTAGCTTCAAATAGAACATCCCCAGTTTTCTCACAAACAACTAGACAAACAAACTTCTTAAAAATAACTTCAAAACCCAAATCACATAATTGACTAACACTAAGTAAATTATGTTTCAAGCCATGTACAAGGAGAACATCATTTATACAAGATGAGAAATTTTTACCCACTTTCCCAACAGCCGCTATTTTTCCTTTTGCATCATCACCGAAAGTGACAAATCCTCCATCATATTCATCAAGCTTTATGAAGAAGGTTGTCTTTCCGGTCATATGCCTAGAGCATCCGTTATCCATGTACCACATATTTTCTTTCTTCTTGGATGCTAGGCATACCTACAAAATAAGCTCAAGTGACCTTAGGTATCCAAATTTTCTTGGATCC